>NC_042999.1:9794773-9799773 GCF_006345805.1 Octopus sinensis | reverse complement strand
GAATTTGAACTCAGAACGTAGCAGCAGACGAAATACCGCTAAGCATTTCATCCAGCTTGCTAACCTTTCTGCCAGCTCGCCGCCTCATGATTCTCCATGCCGATACCATTATGTGTGGTTCCAGCACCATTATGCTGAAAATGCAGATTTTCATACCTGCCTGACAAAGGAATCCGATCTAATTTCAGAATAAGAAAATACTGAGACATGCAATCGCGAAGCTCCCTTTTCCCAATAACTCCCACGTTTTGCTCCCTTAATACATGGAGATTCCAATGGCTTGGAAATTCCAGAATCTTTCACGAAGTATTCTTTTGATGTACTGGGTTCACATCATCCGGATCATTAAAATATACCATTCCTCATTTTCGTTCTCTTTGAAATGGATCCCATGGATTCCTTTTCGATCCCAATTCGCGAGGATATTCTTTGTGTAGATTGTAGAAATGTTTTAATGGAACTTTTTTTTTTTTTTTGAAAATGGTTGGGAATTTCATTTCATTCACGTCGGGATTAGCTCCACTTGGGATATCATTGTCCACGTTCGTGAAATATGGATTCTTTCTCAGCAGAAAAATCTTTCTTCTTGGTAGGTTCCCGAACTCACATAATTTTAAACTTCGTGAATTAGTTTGTATATTTTCCCTACATTAATTTCTGCTAGATTATTCCGTCACCCCCCACACACACCCTTTCTCTCTCTCTCTCTCTCTCTCTCTCTCTGTTCATAATGAAATGACATGGTATAATTATTAAATAATGCAATATAATTAAAAATAATAATTTATGATAATTAAGAAGTTCTCAATTCCCTCGCACTGATGAGATCCAAATAGATTGAAATAGTTATATATACGACTACTGAAGACTTTACAGTTGAATAGGAATATTAAGGACTCCATATTTAAAACGAGAGAGAGCAATTCAGATTATGTGGTATATTCTATCATCCAATCAAACTGAAATTGTTTCATTGTCGGAAAAACAAGGATTTCTGGCAAGACGATGCTCTCCTTTGCAATGGAATAACCAATGAGACAACAGATTGCTAGAAAAATAAAATGGGTGAGGCGCTAATATTTTTCAGCTTCACAAATTTGGAATTGGGAAGAAAGAAAAAGTAAAGTGGAAGGTGTTTATAAGCCATTTAAGAAGCACACAAAAACCGTTAGATTCACTTCAACATTTAAATTTAATTTGCCAAAATATTTTCGTCGCTTTGAGACCACGATCTGTTCACTGACAAAATTCTGTGCTATGGCTTATAAACACCTTCCACGCTGCAATTGTTTTCGTTCCAGCACACGATCTCAGATCAGGTCACTTGCTATGTAAGTACATCTCCGTAAAAAAGTAAAGTCTTTTATATTTATATTTTTGAATATTTAAAGCGAAATTTGTTTGGTTTAGAGAGAAACAGTTAGATTTTGGTGGTAGAAACAGTGTTGCGTTGTGAGAGTTGGGTGGAGACAACGAGTAAAACAATTGTGAAAAAGATCACAATTATATAATAATAAAAAGGAAGAATACCTAAAATCGAAAAAGAAAGGGATAGGCTTAAAAACTGAAATTTTAGTTGAAATGAGAATGAATTTTGAGAAGGAAAGTGCCACGTTTTTAACCGAATGAAACTTTTGAATTTCAAATCAACCAAGAAAGAATAAAGATTTCAGTTGAGAACGAGATTGTAGGAAAAGGTAAAGGTTCGAAGTGAGATCGTGCGCTAATTTAAGTGTAACTTGATAAAGAGATAATAAGTAAAAGTGGGGGAAGAAGAGGGTAGGGAGTTCAAGAATAAAACAGAAATTTATTTTGAGATTTTGGTGGAGAGATAAATTATTGAAAAGTTTATTGATAGATATGAATGGTGAAAGATCTTTGAATTTTTTTGCGGTTTATTTTCTTATAAAATCTATTAAAATAAATTTGAAACGTAGATATTAAAACGCCTGAGAAGCGAGCGCTAAGAGTTTGATTAAAAGGAGCTGCAATTTGATTTAGAGAGCAAGTGAGATTTATTAGGATTTGTTGTGAAAAGAAATCAAACACTAGATTCGAACCCTCCACTTCGCGTCAAAAAAAATAAAAAAAGGAAGTAACATCTCACATATGAGAGCGGCGGCGGTGGCATGCTCCAATGTTGGTTGTACTTCAGGGGAAATGTTGTAATCTCAGTCACTAACACACCACAGAGAAGAGGCAGCTGACCCCTAATGAGCTCAAGGACTCCAGACAGTTCTTACGATACAGTTTATACATCGTCAAGGCTTTTTGGTTAGAATATTTGGCTAAATATCGTAGGGTGGTGAGTTCGATTCACGGTGGTGTCCTTGAGCAAGACACTTTATTCCACATTACTCAAGTTTACTCAGCAGGCAAAAATGAGTTATACCTGTAATTTAAAGGGTCAGCCCTGTCCCATTTTGTGCCGCCCTTAATCTCCCTGAGAACTACATTAAGGGTACACGCGTCTGTGGAGTACTCGGCTGCTTACACGTTAATTTCATCAGGAGGCTGTTCCAGTTGATCGGATCATTTGGATCGCTCGTCGTTGTATCTGACGGAGGACCAGTACATCGCTGACACGTACGCAAACACATCAAAAAGAATGTAGCAAACTAAAGATTAAAGGGTGAATATTCTCTGCCAGTACCTATTTCTTTACTACTCACAAGGGGCTAAACACAGACAGGACAAACAAGGACAGACAAACGGATTATGTCGTTTATATCGACCCCAATGTGTAACTGGTACTTATTTAATCGACGCCGAAAGGATGAAAGGCAAAGTCGACCTCAGCAGAATTTGAACTCAGGACGCAGCGACGGACGAAATACCACTAAGCATTTCGTCCGGCGTGCTAACGATTCTGCCAGCTCATCGCCGCCTTATTCTCTGTTAGTACCTATTTCTTTATTACCCACAAGGGGCTAAACACAGAGGGGACAAACAAGGACAGACATAGGTATTAAGCCGATTATATCGACCCCAGTGTGTAACTGGTACTTATTTAATTGACCCCGAAAGGATGAAAGGCAAAGTCGACCTCAGCGGAATTTGAACTCAGAACGCAGCGACGGACTAAATACGGACTAAATACCACTAAGCATTTCGCCCGGCGTGCTAACGATTCTGCCAGCTCGCCGCCGCCTTATTCTCTGCCAGTTACCATCTGAAGCTAGAAGAAGGCAGAGTCTCTACAATAAATGTCTCCAAAGCTTGTGTTTTTGTTTTGGGTTCAAACCCAGATGGGATTGATTTTCTTTTTTTTTAATCCTTTCAATCAAGTATCAATCTGGTGTCTATTTAATCGACTCCAGCCTCCCCACACACACACCGTGTGGCCTTGTGTTAATGTTAGAAATCAATATATTTCCTGTCTGGTTTTCAATTTTCTATTTCGTTAATTGCTATTACATGTGTCTTTAGAAACTAACAATAAACAGGCGCTGTCCTCGTCGCATGACAATGAACCAGTGACTCACAGCTCAAAACGCTATCATTGAACTCGACTCAAATCATGTCCGAGAAAGGAAAACAGAAAATTTCAAAACGATGAAAGACTTACCGACATAATATAGGAAATACACAAAAATCACAATAATAATAAATTTATTGATAATTTTATTGATTTCGTCTTTTTTTCTTTTCTTTTGAGCTTCAGTTCAGTTTCCCGTTTTATTTTTCCTAAGCGAGCAATAACAGTCGTTTGGCTGACCGTTCATCAGCTTAATGCCAATTACTGAGGCCATTGATGGGGACGGAAGGCCTCATTATTTTCACTTAGGCGTGTAAAGCACCGAACAGGATAAAGTAAATCTTTTATTTCGTTCTAAACTGCCACAATCAATGTTTCCATTCTAAAGTTGTTTCATATAAGGCTGTTGTTTAGCCCCAGCTACTCTTGATCGAGCAGACTTGTCATCAAAGGTGTTCCACCTGTGACCATCCCATCTTTTCAGCAAGTATCTAAATCTATATCAGCCAATTCGTCTTCACATTATTTAAGATTTGTAAGGTGCGATTTGAGGGAGATATGGCTGCTATTTCTCGTCCTGTTTGTTATTGTCGTTGTTTTTGTTTAGCTCCTGGTAAATCTGACTGAACAAACTTAGAATGAAAGGCATTCCAACCATGGCCACACCGACATTTTTTAATACTCAATGTGTCCTTTCATAAAGATACCAGGGTAAGACTTGTGTGATATTTGATTGCTATTTTTAGCAAATCAAGTAACCACATAAAGAACCGTTGTCGGGAGAGGCGGGAAATGATAATTTGCGGTGTTTTTTTACTTTATCATTAACGATAAAATTAACAGGAAACCAGGACTTGCTCCCATTTGCAGTGAGGGTTTACCTTTATTCCACGGTGACCGTCACAATTAATCTCTTACGTAGATTATAAAAGTTGGTGAGGTTGAAATCTTTGTCTGTTGGTGTTACTAATTATACAACAGAGACACCAACACGTTGTAATTCTGTGCTGTTTATTTTTCTAAAAGGTAATTGAAAGCCACGGATATAAATAAGTGAGTCTGTGTATTTGACCAACGATATCAATTTTACTGATAAATATGTTAGGGATACGCGCACCTGCGAGCCAAGTCAACGTTTGTGTAATTGGAGACCGTTTAAGTTTATCTGAAAACGAAAACAAAAGTGTTAAAAGGGATATGTTGAGTTTTCTAAAATAATGGCTAATAAGGTATCTCTGTATTATTTACAGAATTCGCAGCTGGTCGAATCACTGAAATGACATTCTACTGACCTCTATCACTGCAATCTGCTTTAGCTAATCATATTTTGCTCTTTAATGACTTCGCTATGGTACCATATTGAGGTACGGTTCATCGTGGAGAGCTGTGTCACTGGCGAATGTTTTGCTGTCAACTTTAATGTAACATTTCTAAAGTCAAATGCTTCTATATATTCTTGTAGAAGAGATGGACAATGCCATAACGGGATAATGATATAATGGTACCTCGCGATTCCTGTCAG
>NC_042999.1:9772273-9789773 GCF_006345805.1 Octopus sinensis | reverse complement strand
CATTTCCTAACATCTAATAACCGTTTCTAGTGCAGACACTGAACCACTAATTTGTAGAGAGGAGTCGATCGGTTAAACTAACTTCCGTACTCGACTGATACTTTGGTTTGTCGAGTTGGAAAGGATACATGGCAAAGTTGACACGATTTGAACTTAAAATGTAAAGAGCCATTTTACTACTACTACTACTACTACTACTACTACTACTACTACTACTACTACTACTACTAATAATAATAATAATAATAATAATAACGAGAATACGAAGCCGGATATAGTCTTGATTGAGAAAGAAAACAAACTATGCTGGATCATAGATATAGCATGCCCAGCTGACAACAAGGTATGCGATAAAGAAGAAAGAAAAGTCGAGAGATATGACAGGTTAGCTTGGGAAGTAAAGCAGTTGTGGTCGTTAAAAAAAGTGGGAGTAGTACCAATAATTGTCGGAGCCCTGGGAACAGTGAGTAAAAATCTCGAGAAGTACGTGGAACAAATAGGAGCTGCAATAAGGGTGGAGCACTTGCAGAAAACAACACTGCTTGGAACTGCTCAAATACTCCGGAAGGTGCTCGAAAAATAAGAGGTGTTACCTTAGTTCACTGGTAGTGAACAGTTGACATTGTAATACATCTCCAGCATTAGAAGCTGTGCAAAAGCAATAATAATAATAATTTCAAATTTTGGCACAAAGCCAGCAATTTCGGGGTTGGGGTAAGCCGATGGCATCGCCCCCAGTGTTCAACTGGTACTTATTTTATCTACCCCGAAAGGATGAAAGGCAGAGTCGACCCCGGCGGAAATTGAACTGAGAACGTGGAGACGGGTGAAATACTACTTAGCATGTCGCCCGGCGTGCTAACGATTCTGCCAGCTCGCCGCCTTATCTCCACTCAATAATAATAATTTCAAATTTTCGCCCAAGGCTAGCAATTTTAGGCGGAGGTAGCAAGTCGATAACAGCAACTCCTGTAATTGACTTGTACTTTATTTTATCGACCCCAGAAGTTGTGGATTCTATCATACCAATGAAGTTGAATGTAATTTGCAGGAATATATTAGGGCGAATTTCCAACTAACTTTTGTTTTTTTCCTGAGAATACTGAAAAGGATTTTCGATTTGTGTAACGCTACTTTGCAAACTGCCTTGCGTACTACTGACTGCCGACTTACTGAAACACGTGTAAGTCTTATAAAGCTTAAAGTACCAATTGTGTTTTCTGTGCTTCTTATAACACTTGTGTGTGTCTGTTTGTATCTATCAGTTTGTGTGTTTGTGTTCCTGTCTGTCTGTATGTCAACACATAGTTATGCTGTTAACGAGGAACGTCTTTTAACAAGGATTTGCTCGATATGGAGGGATTGGGGGTTTAATAACAGCAGCAGCAGCAAGGAGGCGCAATGGCCCAGTGGTTAGGGCAGCGGACTTGCGGTCGGAGGATCGCGGTTTCGATTCCCAGACCGGGCGTTGTGTGTGTTTATTGAGCAAAAGCACCTAAAGCTCCACGTGGCTCTGGCAGGGTGTGGTGGCGACCCCTGTTGTACTCTTTCGCCCCAACTTTCTCTCACTCTTTCTTCCTGTTTCTTGTCCCCGACTTCCTACGCAACCACTGAGCCTGGATGCATATTCATCCATCCATCGATGCTCTCGGTGTCTGGGGTTGACCTGCTTTCTCTTCTGCGGGTCTTACGAATAGCAAAGGACCACGTTTCGGACTTCTCCCACTCTGGGACGAAGACCGCTTCGCTCAACAGCGCTCAACAGCAGCAACAACAACAACAGCATCAATTATACTTCTCGCAGACTAAACTGCAGTGGTACAGTCACATTGGCTATTTGTAGGCCAAGCTACACGTCGGCAAGTTATTCTGCCGACTGATCAGAAGCCACCGATTCAGAACCAAATATGATATTCAGAGAACATTTACTGAAGTCCCTTTACGTTGTGTTTAACCGTGTCCGGCTGCAACCAGTTCCCCGCTTTATTCTTCCAGCGTCGTTTAAAAATATCAAGAGGCATGGCTGTGTGGTTAAGAAGCCCTCTTTGCAACCACGTTGCTTTCAGGTTCGGCCCCACTGCATGGTACGTTGGGGGAAGAAGTGTCTCAGCCCCACGACCGGCCATTGTATTGTGAGTAAATTTGGGAGACAGAAGCTGTTGTGTAGAATCCAGTCGTGTGTACACACACACACAGGTATATTTCACATTATCAACTAGACCATCAGATGCTGTTATACACCGCTAGTCACGATGCGCTTCCAATTTTATCTTGATTGCGTCATTCTTTTCTCTCTTCACCCAAATTGCTTTACCTTCCAAGTGGAACTTTCCGATCTCTTGGATACCACTCGGCAACTTCACGGGTTCGCTTATTCTCTGTAAATCTTGCAACATGTCCGGAGCAGTGGAATTCCTGCTTTTGCTATTCTGCGATCACTCGGTCATTCCGCTCCGTTCTCGAATTCTCTCATTTCGAATATGCTCTCATAGTGATCTTTCTAGTATGGTTCTTTCCAAGGCCCTTTGCGTCGTAGCCACTCGATGTTCTATCCTCTCCGCAATAGCCCACGTCTCCCTTGTATATGAGAGCGCATGTAGGACAGTGCTATAGAAGTTTCTGGCACATGTGGCATTGTTTTGCTTCGTTTTGAGCTCATACCTTGAGTTAAATGCCTTTCATCCCGCCCCCATTCTCTTTGAGATTTCAACATCCGTATCGCGACACGTATCCCCTGTGCGCCCGAACTAAACGTCCTCTTTTACCGCCGCAATTTCATCGTTCCCCACCTCTATTCGGCTTTGTGCTACGTCTTCCGACTGCATATATTTTGTTTTCATGCGGTTCATGTTTAGATCTATTGCTAAACTCTGAGTGACCAACTTTGTCAGCATGGCCTGACAGAGCTGGCCTGTGGTTTCAGCAATAACCACAATCTCTTCTGCGAATCGAAGGTGTTTTAGTTGGTCGACATTGATGTTCACGACACCTGTCCTGTTTCGTCTTAATGTGTTTATCTGTCCTTGTTTGTCCCCTCTGTGTTTAGCCCCTTGTGGGTAGTAAAGAAAAAATATATATATATATATATATATATATATATGCATACACACACACATACATGCGCGCGCGCGAAGTCTCATGACCATTTCTAGACATGAAGTAAAGAACTTTGGAGAGATGGTATCCCATTGCTTGACACCCTGGTCTTAAAAAAAAACAACTCATAAGTACACCGGTCGATTTGTTCAACTAAAACCCTTCAAAATGATACTATAGCATGGCCGTATTCCAGTGCCTGAAACAAGTAAAAAAAGATTAAAAAAGAATATACGAGAATTTCGATTTATGCCAATGTTCAGACAAGAAAGTTGACAGGTTGGCTGAGACTTAGATCTTCAGGTGAAATACATTATTTACATTGGACGGATATTTGTCCTCTTCTTGTTTGTTGTTATCGCAACGTTTCGGCTGATTTACTCTCCAGCCTTCATCAGGTGTCTTGGGAAAATTTTGAACTCAACCCTGGGTTCTCATTCCTATGGTATTTTTTGCTGATTTTATTATCATTATTTATTCAAGGCACTGCCTGGAATTGAACTCGTAATCTTCGACTTCGTAGCCCGCGCTCGAAACCATTATGCTATATGCCCGTGGGCAATTATAGGGGGAATTTTAGGGCTTATAAACCTAAAAAGTTTTGTATCTTTGATACCTGTTCTCATATGTAATAATAATAATAATAATAATAATAATAATAATAATAATAATAATAATAATAATGTATTTTAACTCGATATCATCTCCACCTCTAACACAACACATGTAAACATGCGTGATACATTACGGTCCATCAACAACAGATCATCTCCGGCCCCAAACACCATGTACAAAAAAACCACGAATAAATTAAATAATACTGGTATTATTCAACCCAAGAGTAACAATCGGGAAGTACGTAGTGTAAACTTACAACATAAAATGTACGAAAAACTGAGTAAGTGAAAGCACGCTATAAAAAGAAAAATAATAATAATAATAATATAATAATAATAATAATAATAATAATAATAATAATAAAAATAATAATAATAATAATAATAATAATAATAATAATAATAATAATAATAATAATAATAATAATAATAAAAGATGGGCTACAGTATAAAAGATGGGCTACAGCAAATATTCTGCTCAATACCACAGATTTGCTTGTCAGTTGTTTGACCTTAACCAGTTGAGCATGTCCCTTAGTGGCTGACGATATGTGCATCTCTGATCACGAGCAGAAGTAGTGGGGGAGCATCATAGCCATGTGTTGAGAAGGATTCTTTGGGGTTTGAATAATTCACCTCTGGAAACATGGGTGTTTTGTTCAACGTCCTTAAACAACCCTTATTCAGGGACCTTTTGAGCGGGATGGGTTACTACGATCTGAAGAAAATTCTAACTGGGCTCCACCTGCAAGGTCATGTGCTGTTTATCTTGATATGAGATCACGATGTCGCGCACATATGGTTGTGATGCATGTGCCTGGTGTACCCTTATCAGACGGGTAGTCATGATGGGTATACTGGGCTTCGTTATTTTTTCCCCAGTGTCACTTTGATGGCATGCTCTGCTCGCTCACTCAATAATAATTAATAATAATAATAATAAAATTATAATAATAATATACTAATAATGATAATATAATATAGTAATAAATAATAATTATAATTATTGTTGTGAAAGACCAAAACAATAAAGTTTGCTTATTGATCGACATGAGCATCCCCTGTGATCATATATATCTCAGCGAAAGAGTTTGACAAGCTCAGAAAATATAAAGACCTACTCATTGAAATTGAGAAAATGTGGCCATCTCAAGGCGGTTACAATACCAGTGATCGTAAGAGCACTAGGAATGATCAAGAAGGGAACCGAAAATTATATGAGAATAATCCCTGGCTTACCATCCCTGCAAGAAGTGCAAAAGATTGTCTTAACTGGTACATCACGCGTATTGAGAAGAGCATTGTCGATGTGAGAACTGTCGCTGCTCATGTATTTTAATTTAACTTAAAAAAAAAAAAAATTAACGAACTATTGAGTTTGGTTTAATGGCCTACCAATGTATACTATGAGTTTCTTTGCCCTAGGAGTCGGGAAGACACTCTGCAAGAAATGGAAGCAAATTTGAAAGAAGAAGAAAAAAGTAATGATAATATAATAATAATAATAATAATAATGATAATAATAATAATAATAATAATAATAATAATGATAATAATAATAATAATAATAATGTTTGTCTACAACCAATGACAACATAATCACTAGTTTAAATCGTGAGATGATTCCATCGTCGACATACCGTTCCTCTGTGCCAATGTTTCGAGTCAATATTCAAGAGCAAATTCTTCTAATTTCAGATATTTCTTTATTTGTTTGTTTCGTCCTTATTTGAAATGCAGTTTAATTGTGTCGAGTGCAGCGAAGATTCTTTTGATGTCAACCGCTTGAAAGCCTCCTTATTTCTCCGATGCAAACTCCTTGTTTTAAGTTGAAATAAATTAAAACCGCCCATTAAGATTTCATGTAAATTTATGTTCCAAACTAACCACTGGGCCATTGCGCCTCCACGGTCATAGGATCGCGGTTTCGATTCCCAGACCGGGCGTTGTGAGTGTTTATTGAGCGAAATCACATAAAGCTCCACGAGGCTCCGGCAGGGGCTGGTGGCGACCCCTGCTGTACTCTTTCACCACAACTTTCTCTCACTCTTACTTCCTGTTTCTGTTGTACCTGTATTACATCGCCCTTCCCGGCCCACCGTGTTCAACTAGTATTTATTTTATTGTATCTCCAAGGAATGAAAGGCGGAGTCGATCTCGGTTGAATTTGAACTCAGAACGTAAAGACGGACGAAATGCTGCTAAGCATTTTGTCCGGCATGCTAAAGATTCTACCAGCTCGTCGCCCAACGACAGCTTAATAATGACAGTTATTTTAGCAAATTCTTCCTTATTTTCAAACTTTAAACAACGGTTGTGTATTTCAACAGAAATACGGCCAGAAGAGTGTTTATGACGTTACTCTTCTACTCTTTTACTTGTTTCAGTCATTTGACTGCGGCCATGCTGGAGCACCGCCTTTAGTCGAGCAACTCGACCCCGGGACTTATTCTTTGTAAGCCCAGTACTTATTCTATCGGTCTCTTTTGCCGAACCGCTAAGTGACGGGGACGTAAACACACCAGCATCGGTTGTCAAGCAATGCTAGGGGGACAAACACAAACATTCACGCACACACACATATATATATATATATACATATATACGACGGGCTTCTTTCAGTTTCCGTCTACCAAATCCACTCACAAGGCTTTGGTCGGCCTGAGGCTATAGTAGAAGACACTTGCCAAGGTGCCACGCAGTGGGACTGAACCCGGAACCATGTGGTTGGTAAGCAAGCTACTTACCACACAGCCACTCCTACGCCGTTAGTGTATAATGCTACCAAGAAAGTTATGAAAGTAAACGAGACATATTTTTGTATTCCGAAATGTCTGCAAAAATTCTTCTTCGATGAAATGAATTTAATCAAATGAATTTTTGAAGTTTTATTTTCGATCTGTAGTTTTTTGAGTAAATTTGAATGGATTATTGATTGAATGTTTGACTCAGTCAATCAGTCATTAGATTAATTAAACAATACTAATTATCTAAAAGAAAAAAAAAGGACGGAAACGGATGACGCAGGGGATTCTTGGGGCAAAAAAAAAAACAGGATCACAATAATTTCATACCTTTCCATTTTTCAAGATGGATTCCAGCAGAAACAATCTTCACCTTTCATCCTTTCTTATCTGACCTATAAAAATTTGGTCAGATCTTTGTCTCTCCACCCTGAAGATGAAGGCCGAATCTATCCAATATCTATTTGCTTCCATTACCGGTTGGACATTTTGGTACACTACATCTGCCAAAATTATGAAGTAACTCCGAGCCCCCAGAAACAGCTGTCGGACTTGTAAGACATTGCCTCCTCCCTTTTAATTCTCTGTGTAAGTTTGCTCTGTTAATAGTTAAATATTTATATATTAATATTTATACTTGAATATTCGTCGTCTAAAAAATTTCAGTCTATGCTTTCTTTCTGTTCACATGTATATATGAACATATATATTTTGTATATCAAGCCCAAACAGTTTTTATTTGTTTATTTGTATCGTTCTCCTTTCTCTATCTTTCTACTGTGTGTGTGGTGTGTGCCTCTCTCTCTACTCTCTCTCTCGTCCTCTCCTCTCTCTCTATATATATATATATATATATACACATATATATGTATGTATATATATGTATGTATATATACATATATATTATGTATATACATTACATATATATATATATTAGATATATATATATAGATATATATATATATATATATATAGATATATATATATTATATTATGATATAATATATATTTATATATATATATATATATATATATATATATATATATGTAGTCCCGGGTTGATTCGGGGTTAACCACAGTAAATAAGGTACTCATACATAGCAGAGTAAAATTATTTATTATATAGAAGGAGCTTCTACAGGACTAGAACTGTTTCATTCAAGAGAAATCTTCAGGAAGCTAGTTAACAAGAATTGTATTGGCATTATACACTGCCTAAATGTATAAATGCCAATACAATTTCTTGTTAACTAGCTTCCTGAAGATTTCTCTTGAATGAAACAGTTCTAGTCCTGTAGAAGCGCCTTCTATATAATAAATATTATATATTATATATAATATATATTATATATATATATATATATATATATTATATAATATATATAAAGCCTTTAGAAATCCTTAACATAGCAGTTTGCAGGAGAGCAGTAATATGGCAAATTACTTATCATATAGCATGAAATGATTGTGGATTAATAATGGTTAAATACATCGTCTGTGAGTATGAAATTCCTCCTCTTACGCTGGAAATTTAAATCTTCACTATGGATTAATTCACCTTTTCTGTGAAGCTAATAAGTCTTTAAAACCTGTGATAAGTCTGTGCATCATCCTCCTCATATCTCTGGAAATTAATCTACACTATGGATTAATTCACCTTCTCTTCAAACAATAATAAGTTTTTTAAAAATCTGTGATAAGACTGTGCATCATCATTAAGGAACTTTGGAAATCTGCTTACAACCTATATCTGCCTCTAATGGAATTATCTCCAAGATTTCATGAGTAGACCTCACCCATCAGATGTTTGGAGAACTCAAATGTATTTTATCTGATGAGAGTACGGGACACTTTTATCTGCTGCAATTTTTGCGACTTGTAATAAAGCCTGTCTTTGTATGAAACAATTGTACTAAAAACTAATCCATTCTTGTTGCTTCTTTCTCGTATATATATATATATATATATGTATATATATATATGTGTGTGTATATATATATATATATATACACGCCACTGGCGCACATATATGAATGCGCATGCTGGTGCAATGTGTGTGTGGATGCGTGTATGTACAATTACTGGCTCATTAACACTTTTCTATCCAAGATGGTGTATGTATATAAAGACAAAGTGTTGACCTCTGTGTAACAGAAAATACAGTGCTAGGCAAAATCTATGACTGTATTCTGTAACATAGTACACACACACACACACACACACACACACACACACACACACACACTGGCTCGTGTATATTACCTTATAATGAATATATGTACGATTGTAGGTAGGTGCTATTGGATAGTAATGAATTGTCTTGACAATGCGGACAGGTTAGCTTGGTTTCTAAGAAGAATAGAAAAGGAGGCAGTAAAAATTACTATGTGAAAGGAACAGAAAGATATCGAAACCGTGATCAATATGTTCGATAGGTTTCTTTTTAGATTATTGTTATATGTCTTAATGGTTGGAGAGAAAGTTACAAAGAAAGCGGCTGACGCTGGGAAAGAAGTGAGACTGATGTTCTATGAGACATAACTGTGAATTAAACAGCTGTGGTGGGAGATGGGCCGGAGAAAAGAATAGATACGTAGACATACATAATTTTCAATGTAGAATGTCAAAAAGAAAAGCTGCTTCTTGGATATATAAGAATATATAATAGGTTTGGTGATGCAAACAGGAGAAGCGGAACTCAAACACGAGTATACATATATTTTTTATCAATATGTAGCAGAGGAAAAAGTGTTTCAAGGGTTAAAAGTTTCATGCGTTAGCACTTGTCACACTTGTATATAAATGTATGTATGCGATTCGTATTGAAGTCTGCTGTCCATGTTTGTTTGTTGGTTTGTTTGTTGAGCGAAGCGGTCTTCGTTCCAGAGCTCGCAAGATCGCGCCTCAAGATTATCTGTAGTGGGAGAAGCCCGAAACGTGGTCCTTTTGCTATTCGTAAGACCCGCAGAGGAGAAAACAGGTCAACCCCCGACACCGAGAGCATCGACGGATGGATGAATGCGCATCCAGGCTCAGCGGTTGCGTAGGAAGACGGGGACAAAAAAACAGGAAGAAAGAGTGAGAGAAAGTTGGAGCGAAAGAGTACAACAGGGGTCGCCACCACCCCCTGCCGAAGCCTCGTGGAGCTTTAGGTGTTTTCGCTCAATAAACACACACAACGCCCGGTCTGGGAATCGAAACCGCGATCCTCCGAACGCGAGTCCGCTGCCCTAACCCTTGGGCCATTGCGCCTCCACGCTGTCGATGTAGACAATCCAGGTGGTGTCCACTCAAACTGAAAAGCATAAGAATTAAATATTCTTTTCTACTCTAGGCCCGAAATTTTGGGGGAGGTGGGGGCAGTTGATTAGATCAACTCCAGTACGCAACTGGTACTTAATGTATCGATCTCCCATAGGATGAAAGGCAAAGTCGACCTTGGCGGAATTTGAACTCAGAACGTAAAGACCGATAAAATACCTATTTCTTTACTACCCACAAGGGGTTAAACACAGAGAGGACAAGCAAGGACAGATAAACGGATTAAGTCGATTATACCGACCCCAGTGCGTAACTGGTACTTATTTAAGCGACTCCGAAAGGATGAAAGGCAAAGTCGTCCTCGGAGGAATTTGAACTCCGAATGTAGCGGTAGACAAAATACCTCTAAGCATTTCGCCCGGCTCGACGCCTTATAAATATTAGATATTAATTATAAAAATGTTTATTACAAATCAAAGGCTTATAAATCTATGGTATTTCCCTGGAACAACTTATGAAATCATAAGAATGTATAATACATACATACATATATATATAAGTAGCGAAACGTCCCGCCTGAAAACAACACTGATGGAGATCGAAAAAAGGCTGCAACAATCCTATGTGAAGGAGAAAGCAGACAAAGAAGCCTGGGTTATAAAAAACATTAAATCAAACCCAAAGGCCTTCTTTCATTACGCGAAAGAAACAGGCTCAGTGCACTACAAGATAGGACCCCTCCTCCAAAAGGATGGCTCCCTCACAGACAGTCCAACTATGATCAGTGAGATGCTGAATGACCAGTTTCAAAAGTGTCTTTACCCACCCCGTTGGAACACAGACAAGTGAACGAACCAGTGGACTTCTTTGCCGCCTCACCTATAACCAGCGAGGCGGTTACAATAGAATGTATTGACATTAGCGAAAAATGTCCTACTAGCCATAGATGAAGTGGACACAAACTCAGCTGCTGGTCCAGACGGTTTCCCAGCCATCCTCCTCAAGCGTGTAAGCATGCCCTAGCAAAACCCCTCAAGATTCTCTTCCAGAGCTTTCTTGCGAATGGCAAACTGCCAGCAAGCTGAAGGAGGGAATAATATGCCCAATACATAAAGGGGAAGTAGAGCAGATGCCAAAAACTATAGGCCTATCTCTCTGACTTCACACATCAGCAAAGTCATGGAACGATAGTCAGAAAGAAACTAATCGCATTCCTTGAGGAAAATAACTTGCTGAGTAATACCCAGCATGGTTTTCGACCATGTAGGAGCTGCCTGACCCAGCTCTTACAGCATTATGACTGGGTGTTGAGGCAGTTACTCAACAAATCAAATGTGGACGTAATCTACCTTGATTTTGCAAAAGCTTTTGACAAGGTGGATCATGGTATGATATGCCACAAACTACGTGACCTCGGCTTAGCTGGAAAACTTGGAGTGTGGTTGCATGACTTCCTGAAAGATAGGAGTCAGGCAGTAGTGGTTAATGGAGCCACCTCTATGAACACACAAATAGTGAGCGGTGTTCCACAGGGCACTATCTTGGAACCACTGCTTTTTATAGTGGCCCTCTCAGATATGCCCTCAAATGCCCGGATAGCCACTCTGGCCAGCTATGCAGACGATACGAAAGTCTCGCAGAAAATACAGAGCCCCAGCGATGTTGCACACCTGCAGCAGGAGTTGGACTCAATCTACAGATGGGCTGAGGATAATAGTATGCAGTTTAATGCTGAAAAATTCCAGGCCCTGCGCTACCAGCATCCAAAACTGAATATTAAACTTACAGGATACACCGGTCCACAGGGAATTTCAATCCCAGAGCCTAAGTCTGTGAGGGACCTGGGTATCGACATGAGTGATGATACCTCTTTCCAAGTGCACATTACCAGGATGGCGACAAAGTGCAGACGACTGGCTGGGTGGATCCTAAGAACATTCAGAACCAGAGATAAGGAAACCATGATGGTCCTCTGGCGGACATTCGTCCTCAGTCGCCTGGATTATTGCTCACAGCTATGGTCACCCACCAGTGTAAAATTAACAGCGGACCTTAAAGCAATCCAGAGAAGATTCACAAATAAGATCATCTCTTTGCAACAGCTCAGCTACTGGGAAAGGTTGAAACAGCTAAGACTCTACTCCCTGGAGAGAAGACGAGAGAGGTATGCAATAACATATGTCTGGAAGATCCTGGAAGGAATTGTGCCAAATTTTGGCATTGTAAGCTACACCAATGCTAGAACGGGACGACACTGCATAGTGCCAAAGATCCCAGCAATGCCATCACGCTTCAGGACCAGCTTCTGCAACAGCCTGGGTTTCAAGGGCCCACAGCTTTTTAATATTCTCCCAAAGAGTCTGAGGAACTTGCACAAAGTAGATGTAGCGGTTTTTAAATCAAAGCGGGACATCTTCCTGTCAAGAGTCCCAGATGAACCTACCTCACGGCAAGAGGTGCAATGAGAGTAGCTATATCAAACTCATTCTTCACCACCAGTGCACATATTAGACGAGGTTTGTCGTAATAACAGTGTAGCACAAAACGGCGGTGCATCAGCATGGCCGCAGCTCTGAGCTGAAACTAGAAAAAAAATATAATATATATACTATATATCTATCTATCTATCTATCTATCTATCTATCTATCTATCTATCTATCTATCAATCTTCTATCTATCTATCTATCTATCTATCTATATCTATCTATCTATCTCTATCTATCTAATCTATCTATCTATCTATATCTATCTATCTATCTATATCTATCTATCTATATCTATCTATCTATCTATCTATATCTATCTATCTATATCTATCTATCTATCTATCTATCTATCTATCTATCTATAAGAAAGCTCTGAGTACATAAAAAGACATATTACCGAGGGACAAAGTTCAACTGATATACACCTTTTATGACTTTAGTCTGTGTGTATATATATACATGTGTGTGTGCGTAAATATATACATATGTATATACAATATACATACACATAGATATGTGTAGTGTCAGTATATATATATGCATATATATATATATATATATATATATATATATATATATATATATATATATATATATATAATATTATATATATAGATATTATTATATAATAGAGAGAGAGAGAGAGAGGAGAGATAGATAGATAGATAAAGATACCTGCGTATATATATAATATATATTATATATATACACACATATACATATATATATATACATGTGTATATATGTATACATGTTGTATATGTGTGCGCGCGTGTGTGTGTATAATATATATGTCTATCTATCTGTCTATCTATAGATAGATATATATATATAATAGATAGATAGATAGATAGATAGACTATATATATTATACATACACACGCGCGCGCGCACACATCACACACACACACACACACACATATATATATATATATATATATATATATATATTATATATATATATATATATATATATATACCACACCAACGTCTAAATATCGATAAACGACAAAGGCCGAGTGAGTGAGTGAGAGAGTGAGCAGTGGTTGTCTACGAAGCAAAGAAGTTAACCGAACACAAAAGGGGGGAAAAAAACAATGAAATGCTTGACTTTTGTCGAGTGTTTTCTTCTTCGTTGCCTTCTCCGTTTCTATCCTTGAAGAAAGCCCTTTTATCCCGATTCACTTGACGTGAACTAACAACGTCAATGATTTCAAGGTTTCACGGTTATTGCGTTCAGCCAAGAAACCCGACCAACCACACTGAGTCGCATGAAATCCTAGCTTTTGTCTTCTTTGTTTTTCTCTCATTTGTTGGGTTTTGGTTAACATCGAGAGAGGGTTTAGAGAGCATTTAAAAGCTAACTACAAGCAATTGTGGTTATCTGTTTACTTTTATCTTTCGCTTGCTTCAATCATTGGACGGCGACCATGCTGGGGCACCGCATTTTCAGGGCTTTACTCGGACAAATTGATCCCAGTTACATATACGAATACGCTTTGTAAGTACGCAGGTGTGGCTGTGGTAAGAAGCTTGCTTGCAAGCCATATGGTTCCGGGTTCAGTCCCATTGCGTAGTACCTTGGGCAAGTATCTTCTTCTAAAGCATTGTGGGTGGATTTGGTTGACGGAAAGTGAAAGAAGACCGTCGTGAGTGTGTATATGTGTGTATATATATATATATACATACATGCATACATACATATATATATATATATATATATATATATATATATATATATTGGCCTGCTCTCTTAGCCATCGGGCAGGCGTCATTTGAAGGCTAAAACAATGCAAAGCGCATTGTGACCAGCGATGTGTAGCAACATCTGATAGCCTGATCGGTCACGGTGATATATATATGTATGTATATATGTATATATGAGTATGTATGTATGTGTATATATTTATGTGTGTCTTTGTGTATGTGTTTGTCTCCCACCACCGCTTGACAACCGGTGATGGTGTGTTTACGTCCCCGTAAATTAGTAGTTCAGCAAAACAGACCAATAGAATAAATACCAGACATTAAAATAAAACAAACCAAGTACTGCGTTTGATTTGTTCGACTAAAAATTCTTCAACAAGGGTTTGCTCCAGCATCGCCGCAGTCTAACGATTAAAACAAGTGTGAGATAGTAGATAAAAGAACTGAACGGAAACTTCCAGAAAATCAGCGGGCGAAAGATCGATTGATGAATTTGTATGAAACATTCACTAAGGTTAGAAACACCCTCTTCAACGCACCCGGTCGTATACATTTGACGCTCTCCCGCGTACCCGTTCTCCTGAAGAATATATTGTAAAATGGTAAGGGACCAGGAAACAAACAATAATGGACATCATTTCATTATTGTTATCAATTGTTATTATCATAAAAGCAGCGAAGGCGGCGCAGCTGGCAGCACCGTTTGCACGCTTAGCAGCGTTTCGTCCGTCTTTACGTTCTGAGTTCAAATTCCGCCGAGGTCGACTTTGCCTTTCATCCTTTCAGGGTCGATTAAATTAGTACCAGTTACGCACTGGGGTCGATGTAATCGACTTAATCCGTTTGTCTGTCCTTGTTTGTCCTCTCTGTGTTTAGCCCCTTGTGGGTAGTAAAGAAATAAGTATTTTGTCTGTCTTTACGTTCTGAGTTTAAATTCCGCCGAGGTCGACTTTGCCTTTCATTCTTTCGGGGTCGATAAAATAAATACCAGTTGCGTACTGGGGTCTATGTAATCGACTTGCACTCTCCCCTGAAATTACTGGCCTTGTGCCAAAATTCGAAACCAGTTATATTTAGATGTCAGGCGGTGAGTTAGCTGAGTCATAAGTGCGTCGGACAAAATGCTCAGCAGATTTCTTCCGACTCTTTACGTTCAGAGTTCAAATCCCACGAAGGTCCACCTTGCTCTTCATTCTTTCGGGTGTGATAAAATAAAGTACCAGTCATGTAGTGGGGGTGGGATTGATGTAATGGCCTAACACCCATCAACCGGTAATTACTGGCCCTTTACACAGTTCTTAGGGAGATTCAGCGTGATACAGTATATGACAAGGCTGGCCCTTCGAATTACTGGTACAATTTATTTTTGTGAAATAAAGTGTCTTGCTTAAGACACAAGGGGCCGCCAGGAAACGGACTCACAATCTTACGGTCGTGAGCCGAATACCCAAACCGCTAATCCGCGCGCCTTCGCTCAATCTTTGCAACAGACTGAACTCAACGAGGCACAAAATGGCTATGTTTTACTTTCACTTTCCTTATCCTCTCCATCACCGCCCCACACTTAATGTTCCTATGGTTTTGTGAAAAATTATTTATCTATACATGTGTATGTGTGTGTTTGTGTATGTGAGTATGTATGCATGTGTGTATGTATGCATGTGTGCGTCTGTGATCGTCACTTCACCATTTGACAACCGGCGTTGGTTTAATGTCCACATAACCTTATCATTCATCATTGTTCGACCGCGGTCGAGACAATGGAGTTTACTATGTTCGCCAGACTTCACAGTTCATCATAGCATTACGGAGGTCCCGTTGCTGGATGCCTGTATCCCTGGAGATTACATCAGGGTAGGAGAGTGTGTGCCCTCTGGTATCGCGAGCAGATGGCTTCCAGAGGAGAAGAGTAGAAATTACCTCGTTTTCAGTTCTACAACAATGTCCAGCAAACTGGACTCTCCTACCTTTCACAAGAGATGATACAGGTGGTAATTTCCCATATATTTGTACTTTGGTTGGATGACGCTTCCACGAGAGATTTTGAGCTCTCATAAGGAGGCGAGTGTAGGTTCCATCCAACCGCCTCTCAAGCTTCTTTGATAACGTCCAGGTTTCTGAGCCATATAGTAGAATTGGTTCGACTGTGGCTTTGAAGATTTTAAGTTTGAAATCTCTACTTAGATTTGATGACGAGATCTTATGCATATCATAACAGGCTGACCAGGTCATACCCTTTCTAGTTAGAAAATCTTTTTCAGATGATGATATGTATGACCCAAGATATTTGTAATCAGAAACCATATTTAAGGGCGTATTGTTGGGAGTATGGATGATGAAATCACTGTTGGACAGGCACTAGTTTACATATTCAGTCTTGGACTGAATATGTAAATTCTGGTGTTTAGTATAACCTAGCGGTTCTAATAGGCACCAGAATTTAAAAAACAATAAACCCTGTGGTCGATTCAATCGACTAAAACCCTTCAAGGCGGTGCCCCAGCATGGCCGCAGTCCAATGACTGAAACAAGTAAAAAAGGAACGAGAACCTTCTTTGGTCTTTTACTCCCTTTTAGGAGAGAATCGCGAAAATGGTAAACGTTTGTCGGGTTTAGAATTGTTACTGGAACTTCCGTCTTGTTGAAAAAATTTCGAAGAAGACCGCTTCGAAAGATATTTCATTTGTTACAAAGAACTGAACGAAAACAAGGAACTTTAAACAAATTTGATTCGCTACTCTTTCGTATTTTTTGCCTGTTTTTGGTAATCAAATTTTAGGATGGAATTCTAAATTAGAAAATGAGAAAAACAAAAAATAATAAAACATGAGAAATATAATTATGAAGCAAAAAAAAAGATAAGAATGAAATAATTAAAGAAAATCATGTGTATATGTGAGTACGTGTGTGTTTAATTGTAAAATTTTGCATGATTTTAAGTGTGTGTGTGTGTACGCTTTGAATAACAGATTAAGATAGAAACAAACTTTGGTTGACATCAAAAGTGATTAAAACCACCGCACGGTGATATTTTTGTCTTTGTACATCACTGTCATCAACATCCTCATCGTCTTCATCATTTTAACTTTTAAGTTACTAATTTTCATTGCTTTTTTTTTCTATTTGATTTGAATAACGATTTCAACTGGCATCTCGCCATCTTTCTTTCCCACTCTCTCTCACTCAACTTCTCTCTTACTCCTTCTTCTCTCTCTCTCTCTCTCTCTGTCTATCTATGTACCTATCTATCTATCTATCTATCTATCTATCTATCTGTCTGTCTGTCTGTCTGTCTGTCTGTCTGTCTGTCTGTCTGTCTATCTATCTATCTGTCTGTCTGTCTGTCTGTCTATCTATCTATCTGTCTGTCTGTCTGTCTGTCTAATCTCTCTCTCTCTCTCTCTCTCTCTCTCTCTATATATATATATATATATATATATATACGCACACATCTATCTACCTAAACCCGTCTCTCTCAACCTATATCAACGCATACACACACACGCATTCATACCATTCTCAAATGTTTCTTTTCTTCTTGCCTATATTTCTTTCATCGTTTTTCCATCTTTTCTTTCATTTTTTTCA
>NC_042999.1:9704773-9769773 GCF_006345805.1 Octopus sinensis | reverse complement strand
CCAGCATGGCCTCAGTCAAATGACTGAAGCAAGTAAAGATATATGTATGTATGTATGTATGTATGTATGTATGTACGTATGTATGTATATATATATAATATATATATATATATATATATATATATATTATATATATATATATATATATATATAGGGTGAAATTAATTAATTTGGAATAATCATTAATTACACCAAGTAGATTTCGGCATGTAAATGCCTCATTCGAGGAAAGTTTAAGTAATACTAAGTAATTAAGGGTTGCTAACCCTAATTACTATATATTATATATATATATATATATATATGTATAGAGAGAGATGAGAGAGAGAGAGAGAGAGAGAGAGAGAGAGAGCGAGAGAGAGGGGTGGGGAATTGTGTTGTGAAAGAAAATGAAAGAAAATAATATGAAGAGAGACTAAAGAAAATGAGAGAGAAAATCTCGTAATGAGAGAGAGAGAGGGTGAGAGGCAAACACACATATGCAGAGAGAGAGAGAGAGAGAGAGAGAGAGAGAGAGAGAGAGAGAAGGGGGAGAAAGAAAGAGAAAGAGGAGAAGTGGGTGGGGGTCATATGAAAAAGAATTTGAGAGAAGATAAAGTCTGAGAGAATTGATGAGATTTTTTGTGGCGTTGGTTAATTCTATTAGGTTGTTCTTTGACATTTTTGCGTTGAATAAATTTCTGACGCCGAGAATGAAAGAGAATTTCAGGGCAGACAATGGCGCTGTCGGAATTAGGGAGAAAAAGGAAAATTAACGAATTTTAATATTATTATTTTTATTATAATTTCACAGAAATACATCGACAAAATGTTAGAATTTCTCTTGCATCTATTGGAAGAGAAGGACACCAGAATCAATCAAATATCCAGGAGATTATAATCGATTGTACTTCGATCTTCAGAGCATCTTACCATGTGCTTTATACGGGCGAAATACTTTCCTGTTTGTGCTCCGGCTCTTTAGTGGTGTCCGGATTCGTTTAACTAAAATACCAGCCAAATTCCGCCGTCAATGGTCTCCTGCTAACACCCCCACCACCACCACCGATGTTGTATCGTTTGGATCTAAATTACAAAGAAATAGAGAATACCAAACTCATTCCCTATGGATACCGTATTTATTACAACTCGTGGCTTGTAAACGTATCTAACTCGCTTTCTCTCGTTAGATACGTTTACAAGCCACTCGTTGTAATAAATACGGTATCCATAAGGAATGAGTTTGGTATTTTATTTATTACACACGAATAAACGACCATATTTTATTAACCCAATAACTAAATTCTTCACATCGTGTTGAAGCGCGCAATCATTCACCTTGATATCGACAACAGTAGCCATCTTGTTGATAGATCTACCTGCACTGCAAGAGTATCGACGAGCAGACGAAATATGTTGTGATTTTTTTGGCAACAAAATATTGAATTACCACCAGAAATGTTTATATTTTATGTGTATATGACTTTAAGTGATATCTGGTATAAAAAAGATAGTATGTTTGTTTAATTACATGGCTACATTCTACCTGCTCGTGAAAGTAATGAATGAAGTTTAGTTGTAACTTATGAATGACAAAAGTAGTGCCGTCACCGTGACCTCGGGTCATCACCGTGGATAGACCAATCAGAAGCAGCGCTCGCAGTATCTGACATATGTTAGATACCAAAAATATCTCAAAGTGTTCTCACTCATGTGTGTAATAATTAGCATTATTCTTTTAGATACAAGACACAAAAACTAGGAATCGTTGGGAAGAGGACTGATCAATTACATCAACCCCTGTACATGACTGGTATTTTATTTCTAATTCTTTTCTACCCGTAAGGGCTAAACCCAGAGGAGACAAACAAGGACAGACAAAGGGATTAAGTCGATTATATCGACCCCAGTGCGTAACTGGTACTTATTTAATTGACTACGAAAGGCAAAGTCGACCTCGGCGGAATTTGAACTCAGAACGTAACGGCAGACGAAATACTGCAAAGCATTTCGCCTGGTGTGATAACATTTCTGCCAGCTCGCCGCCTTTCATGGCTGGTATTTTATTTGGATGATTTGAACTCGGAGCGTAAAGAACCGGAAGCAATAGGGCAACGCGCAGTTTCATAGTTTGGCACAAGGTCAGACATTCTAAGGGGATGGAGAAGGTCGATCGCTCCAGTCTTCATCAGGTGCCTTGGGGAAATTTCGAGGTATTTCTTTCGATATCATTATTCAGGTCACTGCTTGGAATCGAACTCGGAATACTTGGGGTTAGTAGCCGGCGCTCTTAACCACTATGCCATATGCCTGTGGGTAATTATGGAGTGAATTTTAAGGCTTATAAATTTAATATTTTCCTATCCTTCCTTAATAGCGGTTCCCATTTGCTATTCATATCTGCACTGGGTCTGCTTAGGAGGTTGTTGTGTCCTAGCATATGTGTTGCTTCTTTTAATTTTAGTAATTTCCAGTGGTGTTCTCTGTCTATTATTTTAAATGTAAATAATGTACATAATTCCTCATCTCTTAAATATAGAACTGTATTATTATTATTATTGTTGTTGTTGTTAAGGCGACAAGTAGACAAACTTGTCAGCAGCACTTCTTCCAACTTTACGTTTTGAGTTCATATTTCGCCTTAGTCGACTTTGCTTTTCATCGTTTCAGGATCGATGAAATAAACACCAACGCGATCTGTGAAATCGACCAGCCACCCCCCACCTCCATTCAAAATTTTGGGCGTTGTATCTTTAGTAGAAAATACTATTGTTATCATTATCCTTTTATTTATGTTCAAACCGTACAGAATATGGTCAGCTAGTTGGAGGAAATATCTTATTTGTCCAGAAACGAAGTCAAAGCATTAAAAGCTAAAACCCTGCTCTTAACACACAACCGACAGCTAACCGCTATGACGTCATTGTGACGTTGCCGAAATCCTTGAACGGTGTGAAACGATGCCAAGGCAGACGTTAACTGACTGTCTTGGATTCTCGTTTATTTCTTCGCTTTAATGAAAAGTCTCCTTCCTATTACAATTGTATGATTTTTCTCCTCATTGTAATATATATCAGGATATATAAACGCGCACACACACACGAATGTATATGTACACACACACACATATTTATATATGTGAAGTATATTTGCCATCTAAATATGGCTAACAACTAAGGGTGGATGTTACTGTAGCTTGTAGCCCCAGGAGAACATCTTCTCCAGCTGGCTATAGGCACACTTTCTGTGCCCTATCGGTATTTGCAAAGGGAAGCCATCCTTCCCATCGTCGACCTAATGTGATACGCACGGACCCGGGTTTCTGAATATTGACCCGTCATCAGCGCACGACAATCACCGGTCTTCGATATATATATATACATATATATATTTATATATCTAGGTCACAAAAGTAACCTATGTATGCACCTTAATTCTCATCGGTGGCTTTTAACGCCTAGGGTTAAACTCAACTTCCTCTATCGATCCTATAAGAAAGACCTTTTAAATCCTCTGCTGATTTTCCAAACGGTATAAGTGTAAGCAACTAATTAAAAGGGTGGCTAATTAGCAATTGGAAGCTAAAGGCAAAATTAATAGAGGTCACAAAAGTGAGGGAGGGTGCTGGCCAGCACCCCTTATGCTAAATTAAGGGTTGAATTAATTCTAAAGACACAAATCACTCTAATTCAGTGAATCATTGATGAGAATTAAGGTGTCAACACCAAGATTCGAAATCGCGATCCGGTTTCATACGATAGGGGCTCACCTCCTTTTGTCAGTCATTGTGTTAGAATGATTTGTGGTTCTGGAATTAATTTAGCTCTTATTTTACCATAAACGGTGCTGGCTGGCACCCTTCCTCACTTTGCGGCCCAAAACTAAAGACGGAAATAATAATAATAAAACGTCTATTGGTACCTTACCATTTCAGATTTATATCACAGAGTATCCCATTTGGAGAATTTTGTATCATTGTGGCATTTGGAGATCACTGTAAAGCACCAAGACAAACAACATTCCTGGTTTTCCCATTTGGCGTGAGTATGAAGAGTTTGTTGCCGTTTCTGGAACAACCACCATAGAGCTGACCCTGGGCAAAGCACTTCTGCTTGAGGTGAAGACCAACGATTTTCAGTGATTCTCTTTGAGTCTTGTTAAATGATATTGCAAAACTAACTTTTACTGGAAATTGAAGTCTCTCGAATACAAAGGCCATGTCTGCTGGAATCAATGGGATTATTGGAATAAACGCATTTTCTCCCTTTCCTTGTCCAGTGAGGATTGTTGCTTCCAAAAGATGTGGATGCATTTGCCTGACAATCATTCTTGTTCCATTGCACAGCTTTGGAGGATCCAGATTTCTCAAAAGCATGACTGGAACTCCTTTCTTCAATGTCAGTTTGTGAGAAGGCATTCCAAAAGGATCCAATGAGTTAAGAAACTCAGTAGGATAATTCACAGCCTCATTGGGGTCCACAACAGGATCAACTGAGAAATAGTTTTTTTCCCCCTCAGTATTGATTGATTGCATAAGTTTCCAATTGACAGCCTTGGCAGTTTCATCTTCTGGTGCAAGAATGGCTCTTTCAGAAAGCCAATCATGATCTTGAAAATTACGTCCAATGTTTGGGGTAAACCTTGATAATCGACTCTCCTACAGTTTTGACCAAAATGCCACTGCCATTTAGAAAAGTGATGTCCCCATTACAGTCTTGCTGAATGCTTCCATTTCCCAGATCCAGTAGCTGAGCTGCAAATCTTCCAGCATCCAGATCTCTGAATAAACTGACTCTGCCGAAAGTCCGATTTGGACGGAAATCCGATTTGGGCAGAAAACCAATTTGGACCGCAAGTCCGATTTGGGCGGAAAACCGATTTGGGCCGAGAGTTCGAGTCCTTCAGTATTTCCTTCCGAGTACTTCAATTCACAAATTCCACGGAACTTCGAAACTTCCCGAACACGAAACCTCTCATTCCAACCTGAATCTAGTTTTAAATGAACTGAACTGAAAATATTTTTTTAATTCACGAAGTTTTAGTTTTACTTTAAATCCATTTTAAACGAAAAACTTGTGAGTTCACAATTTTTTTGAAATTCTTTTAAAATTTGAATTTCCAACTGTTAGCACACAACAACACCACATCCAGACCTGATCCTAATGCTGGATATTCAAGAAGCAAATGATGGGAAGATTTTTAACCCCGGGATCACCTTCATTCCAAAATGGTATAATATGTCTATGTAGTGCAAACGTACTCTGAGATACAGGGGTCCCAGACGGACGGACGGACGGACGAACGGACAGAATTTCGCGTTTATTATGTGTGTGTGTGTGTGTGTGTGTGTGTGTGTGTGTGTGTATGTATGTATGTATGTATGTATGTGTGCGTGTGTGTATGCATGTATGTATGTGTGTCTGTGTTTGCTCCCCTTCTATCTCTTGACGTTCGGTGTTGGTTTGTTTCTGTTCCCTTAAAATTGATTCGGCAAAAAAAAAAGACCCCGTTAAAATAAGACTTGGACTTAAAAACAATAAATTATTTCGTCGATGTATTCTATTAAACTCTCTTTAGTGACGATGCCCCAGCCTGGGCGCAGTAAAATGACTGAAATAATTAATAATAATAATAATAATAATAATAATAATAATAATAATAAAAAGCATGGCTTTGTGGTAAGAAACTTGCTTCCCAACCACCTGGTTCCGAGTTCAGTCCTACTTATAGCCTTGGGTCTACCAAAGCCTTGTGAGCTGATTTGGTAGAGGGAAACTGAAAGAAGCCCATTGTATATACATATGTGTGTGTCTGTTTTTTGTGTTGGTTTGTTTACGTCCCCCCATGACTTAGCGGTTCGGCAAAAAGCCCTGTAGAATAAGTACCAGGTTAAAAAAAAATTAAGTCCTGGGATCGATTTGTTCAACGAGGCAGTGCCCCAACATGGCCACGGTCTAATGAAACAAGTAAAAGAAAGAGAACAGTAAGAAATAAACACAGACTGAGAATGGGGGGGGGAGAGAGAGAGGGAGAGAGGAAGAGAAAGAAGGACAGAAAGAGAGAGGGGGAGGAAAGAGAGGGAAAGAGAAAAAGAAAGTGAGTGAGAGCGAGAAAGAAAGAGGAACAGTGAGAGAAAGAGGATAGAATAAGATAGAGAGAGAAAGAAAAACAGGAAGGAAGAGAGGGGGAGAAA
Source organism: Octopus sinensis (assembly GCF_006345805.1). Taxonomy (NCBI): domain Eukaryota; kingdom Metazoa; phylum Mollusca; class Cephalopoda; order Octopoda; family Octopodidae; genus Octopus; species Octopus sinensis. The sequence continues at coordinate 9,763,601 of NC_042999.1, read as the reverse complement.
GAGAAAAAAGAAAGAGTGTGAGAGACAAAGAGGGGAGAGAGAAAGAAAGAGAAACGGAGAAAGAGAAGGAGAGAATAAGAGAGAAAAAGAGGGAGAGAAAGAGAGAGAGAGAGAGAGAGAGAGAGAGAGAGAGAAAGCGAGAAAGAGATAGAGATAGAGAGAGAGAGAGAGAAAGAGAGATAGAGAGAGAGAGAAAGAGAGAGAGATAGAGAGAGAAGAGAAAGAGAGAGAAACGCTGCAAGCCTTGTCTGACCGAACGCCTGTCTGCATCCGAGTGAAGCGAGTTTGTGTGTGACGCATGCGCAAGTGACGCACGTTGCGTGTAGAGGGTCAAAGAGACGAGGACAGAGAAATAGTGTAAGGGAGATAACTCTGACGGCGATATTGCATATTTCGCCGTTTTTTCCCCATTTCTCGCGATTCTAGTTTCAAAAACCATATTTTAAATAAATCAATCTTAAATTGTCCCTCGGCACTTTTCTGGCTTCATTACACGATTTTTTCAAAATTATTATTATTATTATTATACAACTGTATATTAATTACAAATAAAGTGTGTCCTATTATTTTGAGCCGCCCCGTATAATCGGATTATCGTTTAATCTATCTTAATACCACGAGGAAACAAAATGAGAGAATTATATTTCTGGATCGATAATTATAATTCCTTATGTTTTTACAACGATTCGAAAATGATTTTTTTACACAACTTAAATACTTATATTTATATAAGTTTTAATCAGTTTCTATTTATAGAACTGTTTACTGTGATTTCGGTCGAATGCAGTATAAATACAGTCTTGTGTACGTACGTATGTATATATACGTGAGTGTGTATGTGTGTGTCTATTTGTGTATATATAAATATATGTGGCAGTGCTTCAGCATGGCCGCACCCTCAAGGCTGAAACGTATAAAGGAATAAAAGAATATATATATATATATAACCAATATATATATATATATATAAAATGACCATTCCGAAATATATTTAAACTGTAATTATTTCTTCACGATTCAAGTTTCCGTGACCCTCACTAAGAACTATCTGTTTTCGGTGTCACGCTGGTTATATACACTCTGCTGCCGTGGACATGTTTACAAAATCAGAAAATATCACAGCTCCCATGACTTTCGGAAACATTTTTTCACCCTTAGAGTTGCTGAAGCATGGAACAAACTGCCGGCATCAGTTGTTAGTTGTCGGAGCACTGCATCCTTCAAAACTTCCATGCTTTCTGAGATTCGCCAACACTACACCTGATTTTCTCCCCTCCATACACACAAGCAAGCATGTATCTGACTCATACATTGTTCGCTTTCCAGACATTTCTACATTACTGCATGTACTTTATACGCACTTTTGACATGTTGTGGTGCACCTGAGCACTGTATACAATAATTTCATTATTATTATCATTATTATTATTATATCTGTAAAATCGCCTTCATCTGTTCGTCTACATCGGTCAGCAGACCTTGCCTTTGTTGTTTCTTGTATCGGGGAATCAACAGATCTTCGTCTGGACATTATCTTTCTCATATTGTCTATCTGTGTCATTGTTTATCTTTCTGACACTCTTGTTTTTCCATTAAGCTCATTTGTCATTTGGTTTTGTTTAATCGATTGTGTAATCTCATCCCGTTTTGCTTGGGTTGTTTGTTTATCGCTTATTCATTGGCCGTCGAGTCGCAATTATCTCGTATCTGCCTGTCGAATGCGTCATTGATATCCTGTTTTGTTACAGTTGTAATTCGATCCTATTCATTATTATTTTATATCTGAAGTTTCCAAAAGTGATTTTGAAATATTCTGTGGTTGTGTGGATGAGGCGATTGCATTTTCTATTTGTTAGTATCTCTAAATTGTCATTTGAATTGAATGCAATCTATATTTAACTTACAGATACACGTTCAGGTCCACATATTGCAAGAGACTATCTTTTCCCTTAAGAGAAATAAACAAATGACTTCCTGCCAGAGTTTACGTGTCTTCATTAATGGAACAAAGACTGGGGTACAGCAAGATGATAATCACTTAATCTATCTGGCAGTCGGAAGTAATCTAAGAACGTTATAATCCTCATTATTTACATTATTTACATTTGATGGATATTTGTCCTCATCTTGTTTCGGCTGATATACCCTCCAGCCTTCTTCATGTGTCTTGGGGAAAATTTCGAACCTGGGTTCTCATTCCTAAGGTATTTTTCGATATTATTATTATTATTATTATTATTAACAACAAACAAGACGAGGACAAAAATTCGTCAAATGTAAATAATGTAATTAAAGTAAATAATGTACATAGTTCCTCATCTCTTAAATATAGAACTGGGTTATAATCCTCATATAATCCTCAGATGAAATTTCATCAAACTAAAGAAATAGAAAAACAAAATAAAGGAGTACTTCCTGCAAAAATAACATTTTCTCTACAGTTCATCCCGGAGTTTATCTTTCATCTTTCCAGGAACATTAAATTGTGTAATAATCCTGTATGAAGGTGGATTCTAAGCATTCTATATTTCCGCTACAGAAATGTAAACCTGAACAAGGGCGAGAAATTTGCAATATATTCTTTACAAAATATTTTGTTTAACATTTTCTAGTTTCCTCAAAATGAATTCCATTATAAAATTCGATGAAAGAGTTCACAGGTGACAAACATAGGTTTTGAGGTTAGTTATTTCTCGAAACCGAAAATTCAAGAGTAGATTGTAAAGAGGTGGTCTTGTCTAGTACCTTTTTATTGTTTTGAGATTATTAATGGAAACGATGAGGCCCCATCGTACATCAGCGGATGGGAGGTGAAGAGGAAAGTGGTTCGAATCTAGTTATTAACTAAAAAGATAGAAAGATTTGTGTGTGTTGTGTAAAAATAGGTTTATATACGGGGGAAAGACACCGAGGTGCCTTAATTTCAAGGTTCCAGCCCGGTATGCGCCATTTGGGGGGCGAATACCAGGCAACCAGGTTGACAAAGAATTTGTGGGTGAGATTTCTTGGGCCGAAACCGTACGGAAACATGTGTGTGTGTGTGTGTGTGTGTGTTTGTGTATTTGTATGTATGTATATATATATATATATATATCAAAATTCGCATCCATACCTCCATACATACATAATACATCCATACCTCCATACATAGATACATACATATATACATACATATATACATACATACATACATACATACATACATACATACATACACACATACATAGATACATATGTATCTGCGTATTCACTAATAATAACAACAACACCCAGTTATACTTATAACTGAATACAAATACAAATATACACACCGTAGGTATATATATACACCCTCAAATGCGATCAAACTATGCTAGGTGAGTATTTGTACGACTATTTTCTAACTAAAGACTATATTCTCTAACAAATAAATACAACCCGTCTCTCATGTTCACAGTCACATAATCTCTGTATGTATCTCTCTCTCTCTCTCTCTCTCTCTCCTCTCTCTCTCTCTCTCTCTCTCATACACCCATTATGTATGTCACTCACACGCAGGCCACCTCCCCCCTTATCATCCATACACTCAATGATCCAACGCCCCCACCCTCCTCGCACACCCACACTGACATCTTCCATCTTCCCCCACCCCCACCCCATATATCTACCTCCATCGTTAAAGCTACAGAATGGTAGCTCCGGTTCCATCCTGCCAGTTTTTACTCATCACCATCCTGGCACGACAGATTGGGGGACACGTGCCTGTGGAGACAACCATTTCTCTTTTTATGTGCGGACACCATTTTTCATTTCCCAGGGGTTGTTTTTACCAAGTCCTTGCATTATTCCAATCCGAGGTTTCCATGCCTTTCCCTCTCCAATAAACTCCCACCAAAACCGTCAATCACATTTTCAATCCTATTACGTGTCTCTTTCTTCTTCACCCACCCCTATCATCATCATCATCATTACTGTGTGGACCAACCTAGCGACGGCGACGGCCCATCCTTGTCAACCCCTCCCAACCAAATCTCACTGCCCCCCCCGCCTCCCGAAAGTCCCCTTAGACGTTCCATCCACACACAGCCGGCCGCATGTTCTGTGCCTTTGCACACGGATGCCGCTATAAAGTACGGGACCTTAATGAAATTAGCATGGCAATTAATAGGATCGTTCCGATGAAAAATAATGTTCGCCTACCCTTTTGTATTAGGGGATATTAAAAAAAAAAGAAGGGGAAAAAGAAAGAAAAAGATCTTTCTTTCTTTCTTTCTTTCTTCTTTCTTTCTGGTCCTTTCCCAAGTCGTTGGTCTTATCTCTCGTGCATCAATCGTTCCCTTTTGTTGCTACCCCCCCACCTCGTTTTCCGGTGGTAGGAAAGACAAGGTGTGGTGGTGGTGGTGGTGGTGGTGGTGGTGGTGGCGGCGGTGTATTTTTGTCTCCAACGACCATTATTAACAAAAGACAACCAGCTATTCTGTACGACGCACCGTATTAACAAACACTATGACAACAACAACAACAACACTAGCAACAACAACAACGACAACAACATCACCAATCACCTCAACAAATAATAACAATGATAATAATAATTAGTATGACAGCACCTTCATCATCATCATCACCATCATCACCATAATCATCGTCATCGTCGATCAACATCAATAACGACAGCGCTGACAATGACGATGATGATGATGATGACAACAACAACAACAACAACAACGACAATGATAATAATAGTAGTTATAATTTGGGCTGCTGTTTGTTGGTTGTTTGAAAGATAACAAACCCAGCACTAAACTGATTAATTTCCCCACCCAATCTCTGTTTATCACAGCAGACATTGTCTTCACCGTCTATTACCATATTCCTAATACATTATTCTATTTTGTATATTTACCAAATGCTGTGCACATATTTATTTGCCGGGCAGATAGTGCAAATATTGAGTTACAAATAATAATAATAATAATAATGATAATAATAATAATAATAATATTAATAATAAGAGAAAGGCTGAAACAAGAGGCAAGAAATTTGTTAGTGGCAGCACAAGATCAAGCATTGAGTACTAACTGGTTAAAAGTGAAGATAGACAAAAATCAGATAGATTCCTAATGCAGGTTATCAAAGGGAAGATAGTGTTACTCATATAGTTAATGAATGTAGCATGATGGCAGAAAGAACTCAAGAAAAGACATGGCAACCGAGGGAAGTAATCCACCAAGATTTATGAAGAATACTTGGAACTGGCCTTACTGAAAAGTGGAATGAACGCGAACATAGAAAGTAAAAGATGGTAGGATTTTAACATTCAGACCGACAGAGTAATAGAAGGGCTGATTTAGTAGTAGTAGACAAAGAGAATAGAAAATACCAGGTAATTGATTTTATAGTCACAAATGAGGAGAAAATCAATATGAGAGGTATAGAGAAAATAGCGAATACCGGGACCTAGCCATTTAGTTACAGACTATGGAAAGTGCGGGTAAAATGTATCCCAGTAGTTATTAGGGACTATTCCTAAAGATTTGAAGAAATGAATAGAGGAAATAGGTGTAAAACTTAGCTCAGGGCAGCTCCAGAAAATAGGCAGAATCGTTAGCACGCTGGATGAAATGCTTGACAGTATTTTGTCTGCCGTTACGTTCTGAGTTCAAATTCCACCGAGGTCGACTTTGCCTTTCATCCTTTCGGGGTTGATAAATTAAGTACTAGTAAAACACTGAGGTCGATGTAATCGATCCCTGCCCCAATTCTTCAGACCTTATGCCTATACTAGAAAGGATCATTGGGGACATAGAGGATACTTAGGAAGGTTCTTGGCATCAAAGGTTACTTGTTGTAGCCGGATGTTAGCAAGTTTTTCCAACAGTCCACTCTGTTGTGTGTATATGGAATATACGCATTATGGTTTCTGACTAATAATTCTAACACACACACACACACACACACACCACACACACACACACACACACACACACAGTTTTTATGATTAATCTTCACATTCATGAACCTTCACTAGGGTTCTCGTATCAAGAGAACCAGGCATGTATTAACCTCCAAATTCTGGTTTAGAGTAACCGAACCAACATGATACGCAGTCTCACTGTAAGTAAAATTAGAAGCTTAAATTAATGGTTTCAAATTTTAGCACAAGGCATGAATTGGGTGACGATGGCGGGGCAAGTCGATTACAAGTACTTGATTGGTACTTTATATTATCCACCCGGAATGGATAAAAGGCAAAGTGGACCTCGGCGGGATTTGAACTCAGAACATAAAGAGCAAGAATAAAAGCAGTGGAGCCTCTTGCTCGATTCCCTAACGATTCTGCCAGTCTGTCACCGTAAAAGCTTAAATGACCGAGGAAGATCGAAATTTGTTAATGTTGTTTGTGACCAACCAGGCTCAGTAATGGCTAAAATTGTGTAATTTTTCTTTTACAGATGCAAATTCTTACGAACCAGGAAACAGACCCGACAATAAACTGGTGGAAACAAAAAAGGAAAAAGAAAAACCCCAAAAACAGAAGTCCCCGAAAATGTATAAATATTTAATATTTAAAAAATTATCAACCTCGCATACCGCTCTTTCTTTCTTTGTTTCTTTCTTTCTTTGTTTGTTTCTTTCTTTCTTTCTTTTCTTTCTCTCTTTCTTCCTTTCTTTCTTTCTTTTCTTTCTTTCTTTCTTCCTTTCTACTTACGTACACACTTTCTTCATTCGCATTTCTCTTTAGAATAGTCTTTTAGTCTTTTAGTCTAAAAGTTAATATCTCACATAAACGAAATATGTTCATATTCAAAACAGGAAGAAGATTCCTGAGAGAAATAAAAGAACAACACTCAAAACACGAAATCAGTTCGAAAGAATTGTCAAAACAGAATTTTATTCAGAAATGGACCAATTTAGAGATGAGGATTTGTAGAATTTTCTTGCGCAATTCATTCGCCATTTTTGGTGAACTTCACAGAACATAAGCGACCGAGCAATCTTGTTGAATCTATTTATTTACATTGCTAATACCTCTCGGAAAGGCATTAATGTCACAACTTTCATTGTCACTGTTTTATAAACATCAAACATTGTGACAATGGAAGAAATACGTTAGAATTTGAGACTGAATTCCTGGAATGAAGAATGGTCATTATTATACGCTGATATACGGCGATGATCTGCTGGAATTGTTAGTGCGTCGAATAAAATGCTTGGCGGCATTTCTTCCGTCTTTACGTTCTGAGTTCAAATTTCGCCGAGATCGACCTCGCCTTTCATCGTTCCGGGGTCGTTAAAGTACTACCAATTTGTAGTGACATTCACCCGGGGTAGATTGATCCCGGTCCGACCAACGAGTTCGTCATGTCTCTTATACATGATGACCTCATCCGACAGACAGATGCTCCGCCTGGGCGAACAATCGCGTCAGATAGTGCGGACACCGCAACCGTAGTCATCATTCATTGTTAGGGTGTAGATGTCATGTTCGGAGTGTCGGTGGGGAATACAAATTCACAAGTGGTCCCTGGTTACATGCATACACACTTTGGGATTGCGTGATCCATAGCAGCGCATCTTGCTGTCGATTGTCGACCGTCGCCGAGGAATCGCTGACCAAGTCCCCGCCGATTATCGGAGTACATGTAGCCTAGGCTTCAGGCGGGTTCTAGAGACATGCTTTGACAAAAGCTGAGAGGTGCCTCACCCGTAATGCTCTTCCACCACATCGGACACCAACCTGGAATTTCTGAGGGCCCATGCTATTGCTAGATAGTCGTTGAACCTACACTAGGTTCATCCACCCTTTTCACAGGTCTTGTTTTTAGTCCTGCTCGGTCTCAAGCAACCTTCCTCACCAGACTAGCTTAATGAGGGTGACAGCTTAATCGCCGACCACCCGACCGTGAAACAACAGCGCCCATTGTAATTGAATTGCACCTCTCCCACCAAACGTTCAGGCCTTGTGCCAAAACAAGAAAGAATTATTAGACAGGGACACATTGGGGGTTTAGCGTCTATCCTTTGCTGGGTTTAATCATCGTGACGCTTCGGTCGTTCTCACCTTCGGCCTCCACCCCATGTTTTCTGCATTCGGGAACGTTTTCCAGTCAAGACTCTTTACTAAAGCCACGATGTCCGTATCAAGGATTTCCCCCTTTAATTTATTCCATGACTGGTGAAATCGGCTGAATCAGTGAATGCATCGTTTCACTGCGCCGCCAGCGATTGAACGCAAGTCCACTAGCTTTGGTTTAAGTGCTACATAACTGCTGGGCGTGAGTTCAGTCCCTGGATCAATCAAACACTATATACCCTAGTTCGGGGTGGACATACACACACGCGCACGCTCGACGGGCTTCTTTCAGTTTCCGCCTACCAAATCCATTCACAAAGCTTTGGTCGGCCCGAGGCTGTAGCAGAAAACACCCACCCAAGGTGCAACGCAGTGGGACTGAACTCGGAACCATGTACAGTTGGGGAGCAAACTTCTTACCATATAGCCACACCTATGTAAATATGAAGTGTATATGCGAATGACAATGAATGAATATACCTGTGTGTGTGTGTTTGCGCGTGTGTGTGTGTGTGAGTGTGTGTATGTGTGTTTGTTTGTGTGAACTTGTGCTATCGTATTCCGTAACCTCTGAAATCTGTCACAGTGATATACTGGTTCTGTCGACTTCAAAGTGTAACCATTCTAGCACTCGGGTGCTAGAATGGCTACATTGTAGCACCCGGAGTTAGTTAAATAAATATTACCTGATCAATAAATAATAATAATAATAATAATAATAATAATAATAATAATAATAATAATAATAATAATAATAATAATAATAATAATAATAAGAAGAAGAAGAAAAGTGAAGGGGACGAAGAAAGCAGAAATCCACCCCCCATCCGAAAAAAACGAAAAATGTTCCTCGATAAAAGTTGTAATAAAACATCAAAGAAGAAAAAGAAGAGGAGGGGAGGAGGAGGAAGATGTCGAACTGAGAACTGCCACCCTTGACAATTCGTTTCGGATATCTTCAGCAATTATTTCTTTCCTCCAATAAAATGGTAATTAAATATATTCTCATTCAAGTTTGATGGAGACAATTTATTAAACGGAATCCCAAAAATTTCTTTTCAAACGTTCGTTCTTTTAGTTTCTGGCCATTTAATTAATGTCACATCTTATGCGTTAATTAATGGATGTCTTATGAAAATTCCCCGTCCCCCCAAAAGTTCTAAAAATGTCCAACATTTGGGGGAAAAAGGAAGAATTTCACTCGGTAGCTTTGTTATTCTAATTGATTAATATTTATTGGTCAATAAATACTCCATCATTTCGGGGAAATTCTTTGAACTCATAACTTATTTAAGTTTCTAGGAAAATATTCAGGGAATTACAAAGAAGACGAGGGTGGTGGTGGTCGTGGTGGGAATCGGGTAGGGGTGGGGGGGTAGAGACTGCGGGGGTGGGGGCGGGGGTTCGACCGGATATTATGAAGGTTCGGTACGTTTTGACGTCATTAAATCCGAGTGTAACAATTACGTACGTACCCCACGCACGCGCACACAAGCGCACACGTGACTCTGTATGGCGTCCCACGGCATCGGTAAAAGTTCCGCTTTTTTTTCTTTCTTAAAACTTGATTTAAAATAATAAATTTATTTTAACATTTACACATATCATCTCCTCCCCCTCCTCTCCCCCCATCTCTCTATATACGCGCGCACACACACACACACACTCACACGTGCATGTACGCACACCTCGTGCGCACGCGCGCACACATTTGTGTGTAACACTTGCACAGTATGTTAATGTCTCTCCCGACTTCACTCTTTTTGTCTGTCTTCTCTCTCTCAGTCTCTGCCTCTCTCTAAGTCCCTCTCTCTCTCTAAGTCCTCTCTTTCTCTAAGTCCCTCTCTCTCTCTAAGTCCTCTCTCTCTCTCTCAGTCTCTGCCTCTCTCTAAGTCCTCTCTCTCTCTAAGTCCTCTCTCTCTCTCTAAGTCCTCTCTCTCTCTCAGTCTCTGCCTCTCTCTAAGTCCTCTCTCTCTCTAAGTCCTCTCTCTCTCTAAGTCCTCTCTCTCTCTCTAAGTCCTCTCTCTCTCTCTCAGTCTCTGCCTCTCTCTAAGTCCTCTCTCTCTCTAAGTCTCTCTCTCTCTAAGTCTCTCTCTCTAAGTCCTCTCTTTCTCTAAGTCCTCTCTCTCTCTCAGTCCTCTCTTCTCTAAGTCCTCTCTCTCTCTAAGTCCTCTCTCTCTCTCTAAGTCCTCTTCTCTCTCTAAGTCCTCTCTCTCTAAGTCCTCTCTCTCTCTTAAGTCCTCTCTCTCTCTCAGTCTCTGCCTCTCTCTAAGTCCTCTCTCTCTCTAAGTCCTCTCTCTCTCTAAGTCCTCTCTCTCTCTTAAGTCCTCTCTCTCTCTAAGTCCTCTCTCTCTCTAAGTCCTCTCTCTCTCTCTAAGTCCTCTCTCTCTCTCAGTCTCTGCCTCTCTCTAAGTCCTCTCTCTCTCTAAGTCCTCTCTCTCTCTCTAAGTCCTCTCTCTCTCTCTGTCTCTGCCTCTCTCTAAGTCCTCTCTTTCTCTAAGTCCCTCTCTCTCTCCAAGTTCCTCTCTCTCTCTAAGTCCCTCTCTCTCTGTCTTTGTCTCTCTCTCTCTCTCCCTCTCTCTCTCTCTCACTCACACACTCATGCTCTTCCAATGCATTTACCCAACACAAAGCAAATCTTGACCTTGAAGGGAGATAATTCTGGAATTTACGTTTTTTTTTTCAATAAAATATTTTTAAAAACAGAATGTTGTTTTCTGATTGTAACTTTAAAATTATATGAAAGATTAAAACAAAAAAAAAAAAAAAAGAGAAACAAAGAAAAAAAGATTACGGTAATCTAAAAGTTTTAAGGGAAATTTTAAGAAAAATGTGCCGGAAAATACGATTAAAGTTCGTAAATTTCTCAGCACACAAATATTGCTTACAAATTTTAGCACAACACCAGCAATGTCGGAAGAGGGGACGGGGTCAATTTCATCCACCCCAGGGCTCAACTGGTTCAAAATCTGAATAAGTCGGTGAGCTGGCAGAATTGTTAGCATGCCGGGCAAAATATTTAGCTCCCATTTCGTCCGTCTTTTACGTTCTGAGTTCAAATTCCACCGAGGTCGATTTTGCCTTTCATCCTCTTGGGGTCGATAAATTAAGTACCAGCTAAACACTGGGGTCATTGTAATCGATTTAGCCCCTCCCTCGAAATTCCTGGCATTGTGTGAAAATTTAAAATCAATATTAATATCTGAATAAATAACTGTGGAACATTTTATTAAAATACAATATTTTACACAATAACAATTCCTTCTTTAGAATACAGTATATATATATATATATTAGAAAAAACCACCTTTTATCAATTCAAAATGAAAAATTAAATTATGCCATCTAGAAAATTACATATAATAGAAATATAAAAAATAAAATAAAAGTAATATACCGATGATTAAGTAAATTGCAAGATAATAATAAAAACGTATATATTTGGTATATATTTTAATATTTCTATTATATGTAATTTTCTAGATGGTATAATTTAATTTTTTATTTTGAATTGATAAAAGGTGTTTTTTTTTCTAATTTTTATATATATATTATATTTTGTAAAATTTTATTTAGTTCTTCTAAATTGAAATTTTCCCTGTAAGTCAGGAATAATATTCCCTAAAATCTTTATATATAAAAGTGAGGTTGTGTGTCTGTCTGTCTCCTACGATTTAGATTCCTAACTACTCCCACATTTTGCGGTGCAGTTTAACCAAAAGCGGGTATCTTATAGTCGTGATTCATATCGAGCCCTTCTGGGTATTAGCGCGCGTCTACGATGAGTCTACGATTAAAAAAAAAATTACCATCATTCTTTTCTATTTTTTCGCTATTATATAAGGGAAGTAACTCTCTAAAAATGTCTACGATGAGTCAACGATTTAAAAAAAAATTTACCATCATTTTTTTCCCATTTTTAATGCATTTTTTGGCTATAACTCTCTAAAAATGCTTATATAGTTATTTCCCTTACAAACCCGAGCAACGCCGGGCGATACTGCTAGTTATATATATATGAAGAAATGATCTGGTTCTTCTCATGATAGTCTTATTTCCCTTAAAGCTAAGAACACTAAAACCTCTCTTTTCCACTCAATCGATGCCTTTCAATGTTTTGTAGCAAATATGGAAAAACCTGAAGTAGCGATTCGTGATGGGAATTATAAGATAATACCAGTGACTTATCACTCTTATTGAGAAAAACTTTTGTTGGAAAATCAAATATTTTCTTAACGTTTATTTATTTGTTTTGCAAGAATCTGATGCGAAAATCGTGAGTCGAAACAGATATGTTTCGGGATGGTCATGTTTTGCCAATTAAACTATTTATTTGATTTAACTCAATCATTATTATTATTATTATTAACTAGCAGTATCGCCCGGCGTTGCTCGGGTTTGTAAGGGAAATAACTATATAAGCATTTTTAGAGAGTTACTTCCCTTATAGATGCCAATTCGGGCTTTCTTAGCCATTTCTGTTTTGGTGTCTTGAAGCCATGAAGTCGTTGTTCTAAAAGAACGCTGGTCTCCTTGACAACGCATTACGACGTTGATTTCCTTACACTCCCTTCCCCACAGGTGCAGGTGTGAGCGTGGACGCCAACTCCGCCGCCATCGACACACGAAAAATTATGCATTAAAATGGAATAAAAAATGATGTTAAATTATTTTTAAAATCGTAGACTCATCGTAGACGCGCGCTAATACCCAGAAGGGCTCGATATGAATCACGACTATAAGCTACCCGAATTTGGTTAAACTGCACCGCAAAATGTGGGAGTAGTTAGGAATCTAAATCGTAGGGGACAGACACTCACACAACTACAGTTTTATATATATAGATTTATCAGAGTTCCTTCGTCACACATTCCCTGACCCCTTGAATGACTCCCTCTTCTTCGTGTCTCTCCTTCCTCGTCTTATCTTTTCCATTCCATTTTCTATTTTTTGTGGAAAAATGTTTTCTACAAATTCAAATGAGTTATCTCCCTTGCATCAGCGATAATTTTTCTGAATAATTTACAAAAACATTCTCCGAGGCGCAACCACTGCAAGAAAACTCATTACATAACCCAAAATAAGAAGTATTTTCTCAAATTATGGGATGAAAAGATGAATTTTATCCCTTTGAATATAAAATCTCATCATAAAACAACAAAATTGCATTTAGAAAGCGGGAAAAATGTTTGTCTTTATTTTCGTCTTACGAAGTTACTTCCCCTGAATAAATGATTTTTCTTAAAAAATAATTTCCTTTTTCGATTTCTTGCTATCATCTCATCTCTTATTTTTATACTTGTTTCTGTCATTAGAATGCGGCCATACTGGGGCACCGCCTTGAAGAATTTGTAGTTGAATGAATCGATCCCAGTCCTTTCTTTTTGTAAATATACTTAATATGACGATCTCTGACATTTTCGAATAAAATCAATGATAACATCATCATCATCATCGTTTAACGTCCGTTCTCCATGTTAGCATGGGTTGGCCGGTTCGACTAGGGTCTGGGAAGCCAGAAGGCTGCACCAGGCTCCAGTCTGATCTGGCAAGGTTTCTACAACTGGATGCCCTTCCTAACGCCAACCACTCCGTGAGTGTAGGGGGTGTCTTTTACGTGCCACCGGCCAGAGCAGGCTGGCAAATGGCCACGATCGGTAACCAGGAAGATAAATAGAATCGATGTTGAATTGGTTGACTGTTGCATTAAGAGGCAGCCAAATAGTTGTAAAAGAAGGGGTACCGTCTATAGAATTGATTCAGAACAAGCCTGCAGCTTATTTACATCGCAGTGAGCGACAGGAACTGTATTCACAAGGGATAATGATGTAAGTTATCAGGGCAAGTTGTGGACTCCAGGGCCATACCGCTTAATAATAATATTACATCGACCCCAGTATGCAACTGGTACTTAATTTATCGACCCTGAAAGGATGAAAGGCAAAGTTGACCTCGGCGGAATTTGAACTCAGAACGTAACGGCAGACGAAATACCGCTAAGCATTTTGCCCGGCATGCTAACGATTCTGCCAGCTCACTGCCTTATTATTATTATTATTATTATTATTATTATTAACCTAGCAGAGCTCCATCATCACAACAATCCCTATCTCTCCTCTTGCATTTATCTTTTCCACACTTACTTCTGATGGACCAGCTGCTTTTCCTCTTTTCATTTCCTTCATTGCCTCTACAACTTCTTCCCGACTAACCCTCTCCACTGGCCCCTTCACCACAGCAACTTCCCCTCTCTGATCCCATTCATAATTCCCTCCATATGCTCCTTCCAAATTCTTCCCCTGTCCTTCTCACAAAAATTTAACTTGTTTGTTGTTAACACAACGTTTCGGCTGATATACCCTCCAGCTGGGGAAATTTCGAACCTGGGTTCTCATTCCTAAGTTATGTTGTTATTATTATTATTTTTTATTATTATTATTATTTAGGTCACTGCCTGGAATCAAACTCAGAAACTTGGGGCTAGTAGCCCGTGCTCTTAACCACTACGCCATATACCCGTGGTGTAGCGGTTAAAAGCATGAGCTACTAACCCCAAGATTCCAAGTTCGATTCCAGGCAGTGACCTGAATAATAATAACAACAACAACATACTTAGGAATGAGGACTCAGGTTCGAAATTTCCCCAAGACACCTGATGAAGGCTGGAGAGTATATCAGCCGAAACGCGTTAACAACAAACAAGATGAGGACAAATATGTGTCAAATGTAAATAATGTAAATAATTCCTCATCTCTTAAATATAAGACTAATCAAGATTCTTGAAATCCAACATCGTAATCAGGTTAAAGTAATCCCATAAAACAAGACTTGGATATAAGAAATCTTGAGCTCAAACAGGCAGACACAAAAGAGAGGCGAGGGCTTAGGAACAATATTATAATATTTATATGAAAAATGTTACACAAAACAGACAAAAACTTGGTGAAATTCTTTACTCTTTTACTTGTTTCAGTCATTTGACTGCGGCCATGCTGGAGCACTACCTTTAGTCGAGCAACTCGACCCCGGGACTTATTCTTTTGTAAGCCCAGTACTTATTTTATCGGTCTCTTTTGCCGAACCGCTAAGTTACGGGGACGTAAACACACCAGCATCGGTTGTCAAGCAATGCTAGAGGGACAAACACAGACACACAAACATAAACACACACACACTTATATATATATATATATATATACGACAAGCTTCTTTCAGTTTCCGTCTACCAAATCCACTCACAAGGCATTGGTCGGCCCGGGGCTATAGCAGAAGACACTTGCCCAAGATGCCACGCAGTGGGACTGAACCCGGAACCATGTGGTTGGTTAGCAAGCTACTTACCACACAGCCACTCCTGCGCCTATATGAATCTGTTTATGAAACATCTTTGGTAATGGATTTAACGCCATATATATATGAGCCTGTTCAGCTCATCATCATCATCATTGAATGTCCGCTTTTCCATGCTTGCCCATTGAGAGAGAGAGAAGGGGGATGGAGAGATAGATAGATAAAGAGAGGGAGTGAGAGAGGGGAAATGGAGAGACAGATAAATAGATTGAGAGAGTGAGAGAGAGAGGGGAGATGGAAAGATAGATAGTTAGATAGAGAGAGAGAAAGAGAGACACAGACAGGGGAGATGGAGAGATAGATAGATAGAGAGAGAGAAAGAGAGAGAGTGAGAGAGAGAGAGGGAGATGTGAGCTCGTGGTGGAAGAGTTCAGAAATAACATCTTGATGATGCATACACACACCCACCCACACACACACATACACACCCACACATACAAATACACACAGACCCCCCCCTCACACACACACACAAATGCACATGAACAATAAAAGAAATTTACAAAATGGATCTGGACATTTTTTAGCAATAAACTTATCTGCAAAGATAACTTCGATAGCAAAATTTTAGTGTCTCTTTATTTCATTGCGCAAAACTCATTAACGATTGATTAATTAATTTAAAAAACAAATTTAAAGTAAATCGTCAACAAAGTAAACAAACTTTTATTCAACTTCAAAAAATAAATAAACAAATAAAAGAAACATTTAAAAATATTTAAAAACATTCAACAATGAAAAAAAAAATAGCATAAAGGATGTGGTTGATGACAAACCATCGGATTGCATTTGATTGTTAAAATTCCAAGCGGGAAACAGAAGTTGAATAAATAAATATAATTTATTAAAATATAAAACAAAAAAACAACAACAAAATCTCATTCCATGTTAGTTCTTCATCGGTGGTTTGTTGTTTCGGTACTTATTAAGTACGAAAAGCTAAGAAAAACGACATAATTTTGATATTGAACTAAAGCTCTAACCGTAAAGCTGAAATAATCCTGAGACATAATTACAATGGCATTGACCTCTGGAGGTCAAAACATCATGTTTATTCACATGGAGCATTTACCATAAACTTGACACAAAGCAGGGAAATGTGGGGTCGGGGCAGGACTAGGAAACGAAAAAGGGTCTTCAAAATCAAGTTTGTAATAATTCTTTCTAATTTTGGTACAAGGCCAGCAAGTTTTTGGAAGGGCCCAAGTTGTTACCTATTTCTTTACTACCCACCAAGGGGCTAAACACAGAGGGGACAAACAAGGACAGACAAACAGATCAAGTCGATTATATTGACCCCAGTGCATAACTGGTACTTATTTAATTGACTCTGAAAGGATGAAAGGCAAAGTCAACCTCAGCGGAATTTGAACTCAGAACGTAACGGCAGATGAAATACAGCTAAGCATTTCGCCCGATGTACTAACGTTTCTGCCATCTCGCTGCCTTTTAAGGGCCCAAGTTGTTACCATTAATACCAGTGCTCAACTGGGACTTGTTTTGTGGACCCCAAAAGGATTAAAACAAAAGCTGACCTTGGTATGATTTGAACTCAGAAAAGTAAAGAGCCGGAAGAACTGCTGTGAAGCACATTCATCCAACACAGCCACGATTCAGCCAGCGAGTAGGGTTTATGCTGACCCCGAAACTAAAAGAGAGAAACATCCAGTTTGTTTTGCTTAATAAGGATCAGATGTAACCAATATTTTCTATTGTTGAAATAATAAAACATCCAAAAATAAAATCTTGTTTTTTTCAATTTGTGAACATTTAAAATTTCTGTAACATTAAATTAATCCAGGCAAGATTTTTCAAAGAATTCTCACAGCCGATAAATGTCATGGTTCACGAAGAATGATATTGAAGTTGGGTTTTAATTCTTACGTAAAAAAACCAAAAAAACCAAACCAAACAAAAACCGGGGCAAATAAAAATAATGTCATGGTTACGCATAAATCTTACCCACCATTTTAAAAAGTAAACAATGACAAACTAAAAAAAAAATCAGAATAAAATTGATAAATTCTTTACAAGATCTTATTTAACAAAATTAAAAAGAAAAAAAAAAACAATGTTGTCCTAATTAATTTTTGTAATTTAGTGAATATTTCAGAATGAGAAAAGCAAGAAATTGAAGAGGATCCATCACAAAAAGCTTTAGAGGATACGTTTGACTGATTGAATAATGAATAATGAATTAATAGGGTTGAAGTTAATCATAGTCTTTAATCTTTTCAACATTGATACAACAAGAACGGATAAAACATTAGCTAAAATTAATTCCATAATTTAAATTATAATTATAATCACGAAACCAAAATATCAGTAAATTTAGAAAATAGATATGAGTGTTTAAAATCCACCCCAAGTGTGTTTGAACTGACTTTAGAAAGGCCTCTGCATAGTAAAATGCATATTAAAAAATAGAGCTTCATAAAGATATCCTGCAGAAATAGATTTTATAAATTTACCTAAATTATAAAGTTAATGATATGCATTTGTGTGTGTGTGTGCGTATACATCTACACACACACACACACATTTATATATATATATACCTACTTCTTTACTACCCACAAGGGGCTAAACACAGAGGGGACAAACAAGGACAGAAAAACGGATTAAGTCGATTATATCAACCCAGTGCGTAACTGGTACTTATTTAATCGACCCCAAAAGGATGAAAGGCAAAGTCGACCTCGGCGGAATTTGAACTCAGAACGTAGTGGCAGCCGAAATACCGCTAAGCATTTCGCCCGACGTGCTAAGAATTCTGCCAGCTCGCCGCCCTAATATATATATATATATGTATACCAGGGATGCGCGACCTGGGTAGGCAAGATAGGCAGTGCCTATCTTGAATAAAATAGATTGATAGGAACATTTTCCTTTTATAGCAAAATAGGGACCTAATTCAATAAAATTATGAAGGTTACTCTGATTACTTTGCATAAAATACAAAATATAAAAATTTTTTTTTGTAGATTAGGTTGGCATAATTTACCCCTGCCTTTCAATCTCTGTATTTAAGCTACGCATAGAACTGCTGTAGCACATGCGCTGTGTACACTTCTACAACACTGTTTTCTGTACGTGCCACAAAGGCAGAAAGAAATCTGTCTTCAACTCAGTCGTGCATCTGGGTTTCACTTATTTTTTGTGTGTTTTACCAACTGCCTACCCTGAGTAATTACTGACAGCACGTAGCTTATATATATATATATATATAATATATATATATATATATATATATATATATATATATATATATATATATGTATATATATATGTATATATATATATATATATGTGTGTGTGTGTGTGTGTATGTAGTTATATATATATATGCACATAAAAGCACCATCCGTTCGCGTCCGTTGCCAGCCTCGCCTGGCCCCCGTGCCGGTGACACGTAAAAGCACCATCTGTTCGTGGCCGTTTGCCAGCTCTGTCTGGCACCTGTGCAGGTGGCACGTAAAAAACACCCACTACACTCGCGGAGTGGTTGGCGTTAGGAAGGGCATCCAGCCGTAGAAACACTGCCAGATCTGACTGGGCCTGACGAAGCCTTCCAGCTTCACAGACCCCAGTTGACCCATCCAACCCATGCCAGCATGGAAAGCGGACGCTAAACGATGATGATATATATATATATATATGCATATAGTAATATATAAAATTTGGGTTTTAATTCTTACATTCTCTCTCTCTCTCTCTCTCTCACACACATATACTCTTTTAATCATTTCAGGCATGCGGCTGTGGTCATGCTGGAGCAGCGCCATGGTCTTTCTGACTTCCTCAGACTGCGTGTTTCACATCACCACTCCTGTTTGTGCCTTTTACCCAGTTGTTGGTACATTTGATGTACAATTGAGTTTGATTCCGCAGCCCTCGTCTGTACCTCATGTCGGGCTGTTGGTTCATCTGGCATTGTGGAGAGGAAGATGTCCAATTCCTTTTTCAAGACATCTACTTCCACTTTATGCAAATTTCTTAATTTTTGTGACATGGCACTGAAGCGCCGTGGACCCTTGAATCTTAGACTATTGCAATACCTGGTCCTGAATTTAGATGGAGTGGACGGTACCTTTGGTACAATACAATGGCAGCCGGTTCTGGCATTTGTATAACACTCAATGCCAAAGTTAGGTACTAACCCTTCTAGGTCTTCACAAGCAAAGTTTATTGTCCAATGAATGAGGGGTACTCATAAGTGGCCTGGTTATACACCACTGGCATAGGCCACAGGTTATGGTCTCACTTGGCTTCTTGGGTCTTCTCAACCACAGCATATCTCCAAAGGTCTCAGTCACTAGTCATTGCCTCAGTGAGACCTAATGTTCGAAGGTCGTGCTTCTCCACCTCATCCCAGGTCTTCCTGGGTTTACCTCTTCCACAGGTTCCCTCAACTGCTAGGGTGTGGCACTTTTTCACACAGCTATCCTCATCCATTCTCACCACATGACCATACCAGCACAAATGTCTCTCTTGCACACCACAACTGATGCTTCTTAGGTCCAACTTTTCTCTCAAGGTACTTACACTCTGTCATGTTTGCACACAGACATTACACATCCATCGGATCATACTGGCTTCATTCCTTGTGAGCTTACACATGTCCTCAACAGTCACGGCCCATGTTTCACTGCCATGTAGCATGGCTGTTTGTACACATGCATCATACAGTCAACCTTTTACTCTGAGTGAGAGGCCCTTTGTCACCAGCAAAGGTGTATATATATATATACATACATACACACAAATACACACATACATATATAAATGCCAGTTTGTTATTCTACAGAGAAGATTGAGAAGCAATGAAGTTTTGCAGTGAAAAACTTTCCTCATTAATCAATTAATCAATTAGCCCTATTAATGATATTTGCCCTATGGTAATGAAGAAATGGGAGTCCCACCATTCCTGCTTTGCCAACAGTTTAGCATGAAATTTCTTGCTATCACATTCCAATATTCGCCCCCCAGACATTAACAGCCCTTGCAAAACAGAGTTGGCTGCTTCTGTGACACATTCCACATAGATCCCATACACATTCAGCTTCCTTCTTCTCGTCCCACAAGTTCATCCCAGACACTACAATATCTGCTTTGTTTCTCCATTCCAGAAAATCGGTTCCTGGAATTCACTCCTTGTCCATGTTTTCCGTACAGTTGTCAACATCCAAATGTTTGAGAGAAATATTAAACTTTATCAGTCTCTCCAGTTCTGGGGTGTCTAACTATTGGTGCTTGATAGCAGTCTAAATAAAGTCAAACAGCTACACACACACACACACGTACATATATACACACATACATCTTTTTCACTCTCTCTGTACACACACATACACATATATCTATCTCTCTCTACACACATCATATATATATATAACAAGTAAATCAATGAGATTGAGTCAACAATTAAGAATTTAGTTTAGAAGAAATAATTAACCAGATCTTGTTTGTAATAACCCAAATTAGATCTGGTTTGAAACAACAACAACAACAAATAATAATAATAATAATGATAACAATAATAATAATAATAATAATAATAATAATAATATAATAATAATAATAATAATAATAATAATAATAATAATAATAATAATAATAATAATGATAACAATAATAATAATAATAATAATGGTTTCAAATTTTGCCACATGGGCAGCAATTTTGGGGGAGGGGGATGAGTTGATTATATTGACCCCAGTACACAACTGGTACTTATTTTATCAACCCTGAAAGGATGAAAGGCAAAGTCGGCCTGGGCAGAATTTGAACTCAGAACGTAGCGACGGGCAAACTACCACTAAGCATTTTGACCAGTTCGCTAATGATTCTGCCAGCTCACCGCATTAGTAGTAGTAGTAGTAGTAGTAATAATATAAATGATGATGTAATAATTGTTTCAAATTGAGGCACAAGTCCAGCAATTTTGAGGGGAAGGTGCAAGTTGATTACATTGAGTTCAGTACTTGAGTGATACTTATCTGAGTGATACTTTATTGAGGGATACTTTATTTGAGTGATACTTTATTTGATTGACCTTGAAAGGATGAAGGGCAAAGTCAACTTTGGCAGAATTTGAACTCAGAACATAAAGCGCCAGAAGAAATGCCACTCAGTTTGGTTGTGCAAATGATTCTGATGTGTCAAAGAGAGATTTGATGTGTCAACATACAAGAAGCTTTTACAGAGAGATATGTGATAAGGTATCCATCAATGGGTGATCAGCCCTATTAACTTTTGGAGAGTTTCTTTCCTAAACAACACCCACTGTAATCCAACAGAACACCAGTGCTCCCACCACTGGTCACAGTAAATTATGTCTCTCCTTGGTGTATGTTTACAGAGAAATGTTTAAAACTATTGAAATTTAAGTGAGTTTTTTTTGTAATTTGGACAAAGTGTCATGCCAAGGATGGAAATACAAAGATCTGAACCTTCAGACATCAAGTCAACTTGGAATATTGTATCAGTCAGTCCTGCAGGATTTGAAAACAGAACTGGAAAATGTCAAAATAATTTATTCCACTGATTTCCAAGTTGTCCCCAATACTGCTGTCCAGTATGGCCCCCAAATAAATTCAGGGTGGACGGAATTAATCAAAACAACTCTAACCATTATCTTTGATCTTTTACTAGTTTTGGTCATTGAACTGTTGCCATGCTTCCACAGAGTTTCTGTGAGCCAAATTCACTTGCAAAGCATTAGTTGGCCCAAGGCTATAGAAGAAGACACTTGCCCAAGGTGACACACAGTGGGACTGAACCCAAGACCATGTGGTCACAAAAAGATCTTCTTAATCACACAGCCAGATCTGTACCACAAGGGGCTACACACAGAGGGGACAAACAAGGACAGACAAAGGGATTAAGTCAATTATATCGACCCCAGTGCGTAACTGGTACTTAATTTATCAACCCCGAAAGTATGAAAGGTAAAGTCAACCTCGGCAGAATTTGAAGTCAGAACGTAACGGCAGACAAAATACTGCTAAGTATTTCACCCGATGTGCTAACGTTTCTGCCAGCTGGTCACCAACTGCATTTTATTAAAGACAAAGATGTGATGTCTACAGAATCCAGAACAGTCAGGGTCTAAGTTAACTTTATCTGCAATTTTCTAGATATCAACAACAAATTAGCAAAATTCATTGATTCTGTAGCAGAAGTTTGGCCACAATTTCCAAGAGAGAATGAATTAAAGATTTCTTGGTAAATGGTTCACTGACAAGTTCCAGTTCTTCTACAACAAATATTGCATTGTGAAATTGAGTAAAGCAGATAAACTATAGTTTAAGACAAGACTACAAATACCGGGATGTCAGTGAGGTCAATTGTAGGGGGAGACTAGGGTCTTGTCCAGTGTGATTGTGACATCTCATCAATTTGGCTGATATGAGCAATGAAAGACAGCTTTAGGATCTGTTTGAGACGAGAGAAGGAATCAGGATTTCATTGCAATTTTCCAGACAATTCCATGATGTTTGAAATTGTGTGTGTGTGTGAGTGTGTGTGTGTGTGTGTGAGTGTAGCAACTGCCATTAAAAACATAGACTAGGGGTCTGTACTCATCCATTCCACCCACAGGTAAGCACAAATGTGGGTTCATAACCCAGGTAAGGAGTGTCGTGTTATGTATGAAATTAGTGTATTTAACATGATTTCTGAGGTCATTAATAAATAAATAAATAAATAATGTATAAAAGAGAAATGGAAAAAAATACTCAGAAAAAATGAAATAAATTGTTTCCTACAAAAGTTTGAAACCTGAGATTTTTATGAGAAAACCAAAAACACCATTCATACTTTTTGTAAAGATGTGATTTTTTTGGACGATAGAAAAATATTCATAATTATAATATTTATGCCGTAACAATGTGTAATGGGGGTTAGCGATCAGATATCAAGAAATTAGTTAATTAAAAGCACAGAATTAATTAATTGGTGGGGTTAATGGTAAAAATGTTTAAAAGCTTTCCTCAACAAGAAAATATTGATTGATAGATAAATATAGAAATGAATCTATTTTTGAAAAGATACATTTGTGCTAAATTGAAAATCTGTTTGTCCGATTCTATGAAAATAGATTTGTTTATAAATTTATAAATATATAAATAAATGTAATTTGGTTAATAAACAACCACGTGTTAAAACAATCTATAATGATGTATTACAACAATTCTTGGTTGATAAAAATATTTATGTATATAAATATATAAATCTATTTTAATTTTCTTAAAATGCATTTATTTATAAATAAATATTTTGGGGGCAAAAGAATTGGTGCGAAAACCTATGTTAAAATAATGCTTGAAACTTCTGCCGAAAATATGCTTATTTATTGATTTATAAATAAAAATATTTTCAACAGAAATAACCAATCTGTGCTAATTCTGTCAAAACATATAAATTTATTTTGGAAAAAAACTGAAAATTTTCTTCATAAATTAGAATCTGTGAAAGGAAAAAAAGAAAAGAAAGCATAGAAGAGAAAGAAAAGGAAGAAAGAGGGGGGGAGATATTAAAGAGAAATGAAAATTTTTAAAAAACTGACAGTGAAATTCTAAGTTTCGTTCAGTAAATAAATAGGAAATTTGAATTGAGAGAAAAATTTCATTGTTTTTTGTTTTCAAAAATTGAATTCCAATTACAGTTGTTATGAATTCTTTGGATTTGATCCTCGCAATTCTAGTTCAGTATTATCAATATGGAACTTCAGATCAAAGTGAAAAACTACAAGAAAATCTCCAAAGAAACTGTATTGAAAAGTGAAGTTCGTTATAACTAATTTCCTCTATTATGTTATATTTTAAAAATTGAACATTTAAAGCTGGGAATTCTATAAAAGTGTGATATCATAGCATTTTAGACAATATCTCTATTATTTGATAAATATAATATTATATTTAATAACTATAATATTACATAACAGTAGATCTCTGAAATTCACCGATTCCTCTGCAGATTGATTTTTGACCCTTATTTGAGTCTCTTCAGGTTTCTGCATCACTTGACCAATTCCAGAGAAAGAAGTGACCTAATCTATTTAGACACACATCAAACCTAGCATCTCCAGAGAGCTGGTGGCGACTAATCTGCATAGCATAAGCGTTTAACACTTTCATATATATACACATGCATGTATATACATATACATACATGCATGTTTGTTTATTTATCTATCTATCTACATGCATGTGTGTGTGTGTATATATATATATATATATATATATATATATATATATATATACACACACATGCATGTGTATATACATACATATACATATATATATTATATATATATATATATATAATATATATATATATATACATGTATATTTGTGTGTATATATATATATATATCTGTAAATGTAATATGTGACAATTATTCGTTAGCCAAGATAAAATTCTGAGTTTCGGATGCCGAGGTGGAAATCCACACCGCCATCTTGTCAGGTATCCTGCTAGTTATTTATATACATGGGTGTATATAAATATATATATCTACACACACACATATATATGTACATGTATGTATATATATATATATTATATATATATATATATATATATATGTATGTACATATATCATCATCATATATATATATATATATATATGTACATACCCAAAATTCTAAAACTACATTCAGAAACAAACAGAATAATAGTGTAAAAAATTTAAAATAAGTTAATAAACTTGCTGAAGGAAATCTTTCATGGCATTTGGTAGCGGCAGTTTTTGAATAGCGGAAGAGATGCATCCTGTAAATGAAAGATAGCGCCTGATTGCCACTTTACAGGCAAAGATCAGGCGCTGTTGTAACTGGAATTGCTCCAATAGCCAAGTAATAATTTCAGTGTTTTCTCCCGATTCGGAACACAACGTGGCAGACTGGATCCATCCGGGATCTATTGGACTCCCAACAGACACCAGACTCTTCATAACATTCTGTTCTTTGCAGAGATCAAGTGGAGTTAGTCCTTCATAGTTAGACAGGCATACATTGGCACCAGCATCAATCAAGCAGTGAATGATGTCGATGTTGCTACCACGGAATTTTACACAAAGATTCTGAAAACTGAGGGTAGGGATTCTTCGCTTTCTCTTGTACAAGTCTTCAGAAGTGGATAATACAACAAAGACTTTCTCGCGCCGGAAACGTGAGCATGCTAAGTGCATGATACCATCCCCACCGTAATCAAGAAGCTGGACATTGGCTCGGCGTGACAACAACAACTGTACCATTTCTATGTGATTGTACATCACAGCACCAAATAAGGGACTCCAACCGTATTTGTCTTGATGGTCAATATTGGATCCAAGTCTGATGAGGGTGTCAGCGATGTCAAGTAAATTCCGTTCTGCAGCAAAATGAAGAGCTATTCTGTTGACAAAATCTTCATGGTTTAAATTGGCGCCATATGAAATGAGTAACTTAGTAATTTCTGAATTACCATAAATAGCAGAATAAGTGAGAGGCGTCATACCATTACCATCTTGGGCTTCTATAACAGCGCCATGAACCAGAAGCTTCAGTACAATATTATACATGTTTTTAAAGACAGCAGTGTGAAGAGGATGGCGAAACCATGCGTTCCGTTCAGCTTTATTGGTGTTGGCACCAGAAGAAATTAAGTAACTTGCAATATGTTCTTGGCCTTGTTCCATTGCATGAATTAACGGTGTTTTTACTAACAGAATGATGCAGTCAATGTTTACTCCATTATTGACCAGTTTTTGGACTTGTACCAAATTGCCAGATTCTATGGCACCGACCAGGTGGAACTGCAATTCCTTTTGCTTGCATTTAGCTGAAACATAAAAATACCAAAATGTACACCATTATCAAGTCAGACCAGTAAAATCATACAGACAGAAAGGAAAACATACGAGGCAACAATAGCATGGCTGTGGAGGTAAGAAGTATGCTTTCCAGCCATGTGGTTTGGGGTTCAGTCCCACTGCATGACACACTCAAGCAAGTGTCTTTTACTATAGCCTTGGGCTGACTGAAGCTTTGAAAGAGGATCTGGCAGATGGAAACCAGATGATACCTATCATATGTATATATATATATATATATAAAATACAAAATGGGACAAGAACACAAAACATCCAGATAGACGATACAAAGAAAACAAGGACGGGTCATTCACACACACACACACATATATATATATATATATATGGCACATAAAAACCACCATCCAATCGTGGCCATTTGCCAGCCTCGTCTGGCACCTGTGCAGGTGGCACATAAAAAGCACCCACTATACTCACGGAGTGGTTGGCGTTAGGAAGGGCATCCAGCTGTAGAAACACTGCCAGATCAGACTGGAGCCTGACGCAGCCTCCTGGCTTTCCAGATCCCTGGTCGAACCGTCCAACCCATGCTAGCATGGAAGGCGGACACTAAATGATGATGATGATGATGATTGTGATATATATATATTTCTTTTATTTGTTTCAGTCATTTGACTGCGGCCATGCTGGAGCACCACCTTTAGTCAGGCAAATTGACACCAAGAATTATTCTTTGTAAGCCTAGTACTTATATTGGCCTCATCTGCTGAACCACTAAGTTACGGGGATGTAACACACCAACATTGGTTGTCAAGCGATGGTGGACACACACACACACACACATATATATATATATATATATATATATTATATATATATATTTAATTATCATCATCATCATCGTTTAACGTCCGCTTTCCATGCTAGCATGGGTTGGACGATTTTGACTGAGGGCTGGTGAACCAGATGGCTGCACCAGGCTTCAATCTTGATCTGGCAAGGTTTCTACCGCTGGATGCCCTTCCTAAAACCAACAACTCCGAGAGTGTAGTGAGTGCTTTTTACGTGCCACTGGCACAGAATGGCGTGTGTGTCTTTGTGTCTGTGCTTGTCCCTCAATACTACTTGATAACTGGTATTGGTGTGTTTACAACCCTGTAACTTAGTGGTTCAGCAAAAGAAACCAATATAATAAGTGCCGGACTTGAAAAAGAGTACTGCTTGAGTGGTATAATCCTCCTCCTCCATTTCATCATCATCATCATCATCATCATTCTAGCATCCGCTTTTCCATGTTGGCATGGATCAGATGGAATTTGTTGTGGCAGCTTTTATAAAGCTGGATGACCCTCCTGTCACCCTCACCTGTTTCCAAGCAAGATTATATTTCCCCTCCAGGGCCAGACATGTTTTTCACAGAATTTTAGAAATGAATGACACTGCTTGTATGACAGTGGCACTCATTTACAACCATCACATGATGTCAAGACAAGGGGACACAAAGGCACACACATGCACATTGGGTCTTCTTTCAGTTTCTGTCTACCAAATCTATTCACAAGGCTTTGTCAGCTTGAAGCTATAGAAGACACTTGCCCAAGGTGCTAGAGAATGGGATTGAACCCCAAACCATGTGGTTAGCCACTCAGCCATTCTTGTGCTTATACACACACACACACACACACACCTCTGATACAAATACTTGAAGGGTTCACTAATCAACTGAGATTAACCAAGTAATTAATAGACAGAAGCACACACACACACACACACGGATATATATACATATAAATGTTGGACTACTTTCAGTTTCTGTCTACCAAATCCACTGACGAGGCTTTGGTTGCCTGGGGCTATAGCAGAAGGCACTTGCTCAAAGTGCCACACAGCAGGACAGAATCCGAAACCATGTGGTTCTAAAGCAAGTTTCTTAACCACACAGCCAAGCCAATAGTAATTAAGAAAAAGAGGCTAATGATGAAGTTACAGGTAAAACAATAATGAATTATGATGACTTACAAAGCAAGGTTAATGATACAAAAGATTGATGATTAAAATTAAAATTTAGGATCATTCAAACCATTTAAATATTTAGAAAATTGATGACTAATAGAAATTTGGTGAAAAAAAACTTTCTAAAATAATGATGTCATATTTTCGAACCAGGCTAAGAAAGATGTTGGCAAAAGAATATTACATTCCAGTGAAATACTGTAATATATTGAGCCCCAAGAAGGGGGAAGACTACGTCTATCTCAAGGAGAATTTGAAACCAAACCTAAGAGAGATGAGATGAAATATAGTAAGACATTTCATCATCATCATCATCGTTTAATGTCCACTTTTATGCAAGCACGGGTTGGACGATTTTGACTGAGGGCTGGTGAACCAGATGGCTGCACCAGGCTTCAATCTTGATTTGGCAGAGTTTCTATTGCTGGATGCCCTTCCTAATGCCAACCACTCCGAGAGTGTAGTGGGTGCTTTTTACGTGCCACCAGCACAGGGCCAGTCAGGCGGTACTGGCAATGACCTTGCTCGAATCTTTTTACACATGCCACCGGCACAGGTGCCAGTAAGGTGACGCTGGAAACGATCACGCTTGAATGGTGCCCTTTTACATGCCACTGGCATGGAGGCCAGTTGGCTGCTCTGGATTTAACCTATGGAGCCCACAACTTAGCGGTTAGGGTGTTGAACTCATGGTTGTAAGATTGTGGTTTCAATTCTAGGACTGAGTGATGCATTGTCTCCTTGAACAAGACACTTCATTTCACATTGCTGCAGTCCACTCATCTGGTCAGAATGAGGAACCTTGTGATGGACCAGTGTCCTGTCCAGGGAGGAACATGTATATACGTTAGAGAAACTGGGAAATTGACCCTAGGCTCCTTACAGAGTGATGTGGCCCAACCATTTATTTAGTCTGGTTCCTTCTCAATTTAACCAATATAATTAACAATTAATTAGGTGAACTTACAAGAATGGGTTTTAAAACAGGAAACTTTAGATTGCGGGGACGTGTCCTGGTTGTTTTCACCATCACTGATGCTGGAAAATGAGGGAGAACATTGCACTTGGTTACCATTGTGGAAAGATGTGGGAAGTGGTGGTGGTGGCGGTGGAGGCTGAGGTATCATAGAATATGGGTTTGCCATTTCAATTCTTTAGTATCTGTAGAAAAAAGCAAAAATAAGCAAAAAAAAAAAAATAATGAAGTACAAAATTAAACAAACATATATTAAAATAAAACAAATTTGAAAATAATTCTTCAGGTGTGTCGTTAAGGTGTTCCCAATGTTGCCTGTCTTTGAAACAACACAGACATACATTCTAATTAGGGAATTAACAAATGGATCCTTATAGGTGCCCTTCCTCAAACAAAAGGACATATTCAACATTTGAAATCCTGTTTTTGAGATACTAACAACAATAACAACAAGCATTTCAAATTAACTTTCCTAGCTAAAATAAGGGGGTTAACCTTGCAGGGTTCATGACAGGCTTCTCCATTGTGTTGTACCCTTAACATCATCCCACTCTGCTTCCCTTCCATTTAACCCCTTCTTTTATCTTTCCTCAGCGCATGACTCAACCACCTCATCCCATTTCTCTTCTCAAAATTCAGTTCTTGTTCTTTTCCCATGATTCCAAGCAATTCAATTCATCTGCCCCCACCCCCCACTCACTGATACTCTACACATCCACCAAACCAATCTCATTTCCGTTCCAGCACACCCTTTCGCCCTTCTCCGTCACTCTACTGAATCATTACCCATGTTGTACTCCCATAAATCCTGGCACAATTCATCATCATCATCATCATCATCGTTTAATGTCTGCTTTCCATGCTAGCATGGGTTGGACGATTTTGACTGAGGGCTGGCGAACCAGATGGCCGCACCAGGCTCCAATCTTGATTTGGCAGAGTTTCTACAGCTGGATGCCCTTCCTAATGCCAACCACTCCGAGAGTGTATTGGGTGCTTTTTACATGCCACCGGCACGGGGCCAGTCAGGCGGTACTGGCAATGACCTCGCTCAAATCTTTTTACACATGCCACCGGCACAGGTGCAAGTAAGGTGACGCTGGTAACGATCATGCTTGAATGGTGCCCTTTTACATGCCACAGGTACGGAAGCCAGTTGGCTGCTCTGGCAACGATCACGCTCGGATGGTGCTCTTGGCACCCTACTCGCACAGGCACAAGTGCCAGTAAGGTGACGCTGCTAACGATCACGCTCGAATGGTGCCCTTTAAGTGCCACTGGCACAGAAGCCGATCAACCGCTCTGTCAACGATCACACTCGTATGGTGCTCTTTGCACCCCGCTCGCACGGACGCCAGACATCGAATTCATATATACAACAAACCCCTTTAACTTCCAGTTTCCTCAAACTCCTTCCATAGACATCTCACTCACTGAAGTCACCACTCAACCTGTCTCCTAGCTAACACCTACCATTTTCATGCCATTTCCAAGAACCGTCACAACACCCTCTCCATACACGTCCCACATCAGTCCAAAACCCCTCTCAGACCATCACAGTTTCTATGAACCCACCCACCCACCACATTTTCTTTTATTCTTTTACTTGTTTTTTAGTTGAAGAAATCGAACCCAGGACTTATTCCTTTGCAGGCCTAGAACTTATTTTATCAGTCTCTTTTGCTGAACAGCTAAGTTAGAGGGATGCAAACACACCAATACCAGTTGTCAATCAATGGTTGGGAGACAAACACAGACACACAAATACATAATTCATATATATACATACACACACACACACACACACATATATATATATATACACACACACACACATATATATATATACACATACATATATATATATACATACATATATATATACATACATATATATATATATATACATACATACATATATACATACATACATACATATATATACATACATACATATATATACATATATATATATATATATATATATATATATATATATATATATATATATATATATGTATGTATGTATGTATGTATGCGTGTGTATGTGTTTGTGTGTCTGTGTTTGTTCCCCCTAGCATTGCTTGACAACCGATGCTGGTGTGTTTACGTCCCCGTAACTTAGCGGTTCGGCAAAAAAGACCGATAGAATAAGTACTAGGCTTACAAAAGAATAAGTCCCGGGGTCGATTTGCTCGACTAAAGGCGGTGATCCAGCATGGCCGCAGTCAAATGACTGAAACAAGTAAAAGAGTAAACAAACGCCGTGGTGCTATGAAGTTAAGGCCGCTTGTATCGCTGAAAACTAACTTAGAAAGCTATACAAGAGTCGTCTCCCCTATAAAGTCATCGGAATTAAAGAGAAGGCAAGAAATTTGGTTTGGTTCGCAGAATTGGAATCTAACCAAAATGTACAGCTGTTTGGGTTCTTTACTACGTCTCCACTTTTATGCTTGTCTTCAATATTCCTTTATTTTAACTACGAATAAAGAAAACCTCAAAACAGAAGAATATGAGAGTGTCTCGTTCGCGATGAAGTGATTGAAATATTTCACACAAATTTTTTAGTTTCTTGAAGTCATGAAGCATTAAATAATTGAAATCTTGAAATACATTTCTCCAAGAATATAGGGGGCGATTGGAGATAGATAGATAGATAGAGATAGAGAGAGAGAGAGAGAGAGAGAGAGAGAGAGGGGGGGGTTCTGAACAGGCGCCAGAATATATTTTGTCACAGTTTCCTTTAAGTTTTACTGAATCAGGTGCAGCCATGGCTGTGTGGTAAAGAAGCCCGCTTTGCTGCTGCATAGTTCTGGGTTCAGTCTC
The DNA here is from genome assembly GCF_006345805.1 of Octopus sinensis. Classification (NCBI taxonomy): domain Eukaryota; kingdom Metazoa; phylum Mollusca; class Cephalopoda; order Octopoda; family Octopodidae; genus Octopus; species Octopus sinensis. The sequence continues at coordinate 9,731,561 of NC_042999.1, read as the reverse complement.
ACTGTGTAGAACCTTCGGCAAATGTCTTCTACTATAATTCCGGGCCAGCCAATGCCTTCAAAGAGAATTTAGTAGAAGGAAATTGTGTGTGTGCATATATATATATATATATATATATATATAATATATATATATATATATCTTCTTTATATATAAAAGAGAGGTTGTGTGTCTGTCTGTCTCCTACGATTTAGATTCCTAACTACTCCCACATTTTGCGGTGCAGTTTAACCAAAACCGGGTATCTTATAGTCGTGATTCATATCGAGCCCGTCTGGGTATTAGCGCGCGTCTATGATGAGTCTACGATTAAAAAAAAAAATTACCATAATTTTTTCCATTTTAATGCATTTTTTCGCTATTATATAAGGGAAGTAACTCTCTAAAAATGTCTACGATGAGTCAACGATTTTAAAAACAATTTACCATCATTTTTTTCCCATTTTTAATGCATTTTTTACTAATTTTTTGGCAATAACTCTCTAAAAATGCTTATATAGTTATTTCCCTTAAAAACCCGAGCAACGCTGGGCGATACTGCTAGTATATATATATATAAGATCAGCAACAATTTAGATTCAAATGAATATGGTACTTAATTTAGATGCACCAGAATTTTGTATGGGTATATATATATATAATATATATATATATATATATATATATATATATAAAAGTTTTAATTCATTTTCTTTCTTTTGCTAGCCTGAGCGGTTTGACTGAAGGCTGGCAAGTCGGGATGCCGCTCCAGGCTCCAATCTGATGGGGCAATCCAATCAACGGAACAGCCTGCTCGTGAAATTAACGTGCAAGTGGTTGAGCACTCCACAGACACGTGTACCCTTAACGTAGTTTTCGGAGGAGATTCAGCGTTACACAGAGTGTGACAAGGCTGGCTCCTTTGAAATACAGGTGCAACAGAAAGAGGAAGAAAGAGTGAGAGAAAGGTGTGGTGAAAGAGCACAGCAGGGTTCGTCACCCCCACCTGCTGGAGCCTTGCAGAGCTTTAGGTGTTTTCGCTCAATAAACACTCACGACACCTGGAACCGAAACCGCGATCCTATGACTGCGAGTCCGCTGCCCTAACCACTGGGCCATTGCACCTGCACAATAGAAGCACTCTGTCGGTTGCGACGACGAAGGTCCCAGCTGATCCGATCAACAGAACAGCCTGCTCATTTATTAACATGCAAGTGGCTGAGCACTCCACAGACACGTGTACCCTTAATGTAGTTCTGAGGGAGATTCAGAGTGACACAGAGTTTGACAAGGCCGGCCCTTTGAAATCCAGGTACAACTTATTTTTGCCAGCTGAGTGGACTGGAGCAACATGAAATAAAGTTTCTTGCTCAAGGACACAATACGTCGCTGGGAATTGAACTCACGATTTTATGATCGTGAGCCGAATGCCCTAACCACTAAGCTATGTACCTTGAGAGACATCATGGAGTGAGGGCGGGGTTAGTCAATTTAATTGGTTTTAGTGTTTGACTGTTTCTTACCTTATTGACATCAAAACTGTAAAATGGAAATTTAACCTTGACGGGATGCGAATTTTTTCCCCACGAGAGTTCCGGACCCCAGTTATGAATTCATTTGCATACAGCAAGTCAGAGCTCAACTTTCAAACTAATTTAGGAACGCGTAACAAGTGATGGGCGATAAGAGAAGGCCACTAAGATAAGGAATGACCATGCTTCTTTTCTCTTTTAAGAATGCTTGTTGTTCTTGTTCATGTTTCAACCATGACTGCCTTTGCGTAGTTATTTGTGTTGTTTGCTTTCTAAAACAGTAAGAGGAGAGGGTTGCTAGCACATCACCCTCTACCCACATTTTTCCCATCCACATCCTTACCATATGAGGCCCTAACAAAACCCGATAATAGGTATAGATGCAAATTTATTTAATTACTTGTCTCCTTCTAAAATCAGGCATAACTTGGCGATCGGTCGACTTGAGTCTACTTGGTAGAGTGTGTTTGTTAACTCGACAACAAGGTCAAGGTGAGCTCTGATTGGCTGTATGCAAATGAATTCCTTACTGGGGTCCGGAACTCTCGTGGGGAAAAGAAAAAATTTTCGCTGACGGGATTTGAGCTTCAGAATATTTTACAAAGCATTTGTTGAGGTATTTTACTGATTCCATTAAAGACACCAGCAGTATAACTGAAATGAAAGTTTAATGCAGAACATTGCTTCTATGTAAACCAGTGTGTTTTGTAATAAATCACCTATTACTTGTTTTTCCACATTGAGCTCGCTCGCTGGTCACGGAGAGCCTATGAAGGTTAGGGGCACAACACCCACCTCCACGATGAATGAGAGAGAGAGAGAGAGAGTGTGTGGCGTAGCAAGAAAGTGTACCACCAGCCTTTGAGTTTGCGCAGCTTCCCGTCCCTTGTATAAGCTTATACAGCAGGACCAAAAGTACATAAGTGTCATCGGGGCAGATTGTCCCCCCCCCCACCAGCCACGCTACTGGGAGAGAGAGAGAGAGAGAGAGAGAGAGAGAGAGAGAGAGAGAGAGAGAGTCTCGTCAGTTTTTTTAAAATTGTAAATATCTTTTAATTGTTCTTTTCCACAATAACTTCTCATTTAGAGGCCTATCAACTTTTTACAAACATTAAGCAGAAACCCCATTCGTTAACGTTGGTAATTTGGGTGCCACTAATTTATTTATCCATTTCGATAGGATTTTGAGGAAGTCGTTAGAGAAAAAGGTAAACTCTGAGCGAGAGAGTTTCGATTTCAAGTGAAAGCCATCTTTTCAATTACGTCACTTGCTTACACTTCGAGGAGAGAAAAAAGAAAAACTTGGGATTTCGCCCACTCCGAAAGATACTGGATTTAGGGCCGGGACATGAAATTTATTAAGTAAACACAAATAAAATGGTGTAACATCGAATCCTGATCTTCGTATTTTTAAGATCGAATTATTAGAAAGTTAAACTCGCAATATGTTTCCAGCACGAAATAAAATAAACAATTAATTATCAAATACTAAATCATCGATGCATAGAAGCAGGTGCTATAATATATGTATATACTCACATCGATACATTATTAATACTGTTTGGGGTCATCTGCACTGACCTCAAAATACAGGTGTTGGCATTTCTGTTGACCAAAATACAATGTATTTTGACTAAATATTTATTTATTTAAGTTGCCAGTTACAATGGATACAACAAGAATAAATCTGACAACGATCTAATCAATAGAACAACAGCGGACGGACATTAACAAGGAGAAATCGATTTTGTGAAAGTGAAACAAACTGATTTTCTGTTCTGTCTGTCATAGAAGACGAGAAGGGGTTACACACACACACATACATATATACATACACACACACACACATATATATATATATATGTGTGTGTGTGTGTGTTTGTATGTGTGTGTGTGTTGAGATCGTTTAGAAATAAGGGTTGAAAATAGCGATACAAAAAAAGACAGGTGAGAAAAAAAATATATATAAAAAGAGAAAGTTCTTACCTGGACATTAAAAAAACAAATGAAGTTGAGATACAAAAATGCATATTTCCATCACAGTAATTCGATTCTATTAAATATAATTGATCGTTAATTAAATGACAATATGTGCTTCTCTTCAACAAATTTGTTTAAAAATTACGAAATATTAAAAAACTATTTTCATGGCTCTACACGGTGTAAGGTGACACCAGAAATACTCCACTTGTTCAGGGACAGAATTTAAAGTATGTAATTTTCATTTTATTTATTTAAAAATATCATTCAGAGGACTTTCAAATAATAAAATAAAATATATATTACGATTTTTATCTATTTTGATTCTATACTTCATGTTAAACGAATGAAAGAGAAATTTTAGAAGTGGACTAAATATTCACAGTAGATTATTTTCGCTTTACTCCGAGCACTCTTTCCAGGAAAATGTTTATTTCTCGACGAAATAAAAACAACGAATTTATTAAATTCTATTATTATATTAAGACTTAAATATCTTTCTCTCTCTGAACAGAAAAAAAATCCACAGATATGTATTCGATGGTAAATATTAATTTCTGTTTGTTTTTAAAACTTTTTTTTAACTTTTAAAGCATTAATTTGTCTTCCAAACTCCTTTCTTTTACGACTTTATAATATTTTCCCTTCGGGTTTTTTCTTTCGTTTATTAATTAAATCAAGTTTCTAATCTTCTGCCTTTACAAAAATAAACTATATTATAAACCAGGCCGCAACTTCCTTCGTCTTTTAGCTTCAGTTAAATCCACTTCTGTGGTTAAAACACTTCTCCACCAGTTTATTACGGAAAATGATGTAATGCTTTGTCTTAAACGCAAACATGTACACACATAATAATAATATGATTAATTCTCGTTTATTGGCCACAAGGGCTAACAAAAATCAAATAAAACATGTAAGGACAAAACACAGGACGAAAGTTACAAAAGGGTTTTGTCCGTTTGAATTGTCCGTGTAAAAATGCAAGATAACGAATATATAACAAGTAAAAACTCCCAATAGGGGGAGGCGCTTCGAAAGGTTACTCGTGGAAAAACCCATAAAAGCCACGGGAGCCTGATGTGTGTGTAGTTTGGAACTCCAGGTGTGTGTCCCACCAACTTTGTTATTGATAACTTTCCTAAAGTCACCAGGAAACGAATGTTTGGTGGTGGGGCAGCCGTATGCAGTTTATGCCTTAATTTCTGTCTTTCTTGTTTTTAATTTTTATGTTTTCGTTTGGAAAGCAAATGAATATTCTACAGGGCTTAAACTACATACTTCTGCGTCCCTAAAACCAACGACTGCCCCCCTTTTTTTTAAATATTAATCAAGGTTTTTTTCTTTTTTTTCCCCCAAAATACTGATTAACCTTCTTTTGTCGAAGAGTTATTGAGGACATGACAGTGGTGACTAGTCGATTCTACAACGACTACCTAGCAAAGTAAATAAAGTCATGACTAGTCGATCCTTACTTTGTGTTTTTGTGTGTTATTTACTTTGTTTTAAAAAAATATTTATTTTGTGTTTTATTTACTTTGATAGGTAGTCGTTGTAGGATCGACTAGTCACGACTAGCTAGCGCGACTACGCGAGTGCGCGCACCGGGACCACTGTTCTCAAATAGTACCAAACTCTTTTCTTTGTTCTTTAAACCTGACACTTCATGACTCGTGTTTTCTCGAAACTGCGCATTTGTTTTACAACTTGGAAATCATAGAATTTGTTATGCATCAGTTCGGTTTGAACTGATTTGGACAGTAATTGCTTCTTTCCATTTTTTCCTTTCAGGGGTCTTATGAATGTGAAGAGTTTTTTTTTCTGTTGAAAAGTCGAAATGTTTTGTGGGTGAATGAGATGATAATTTTGCAGAAAAGTAATCGTATTTCTTACATTTGCTGTTAATCGTTCTCTCTGCTGTTAAACATTTGGTACACTTGGGTAGTTATAGCCATGTTTTTCTCACATTAATTAGAAATTTAATCAAAATATTTGGTGGATCGAACATCATTAACGACACCAAATCAATGAATGCTTTCCAGAATCTTATCAGCACCCTTCTGTCCCCTATTTTATTCTTGTTCCCTAGTAATCTCGTTTTGTAGGAAAACATTTTCAATTCACGGCCTTGAAACTCTGCTATTGACAAGGTGAGCAGTTTTAGTTTGATGGGGCCCTGGAAACGAAAATCTAATGTAGGATCAAAGAAGGGTTGGGACCATTCTGCCATTTAGCCAAATAATCTCTCTAGGGTTTCTTTTTAGTTTTTTAACTTGCCCTTCTTTTGTAAAACAGTAGGGTCTGATCTGTTGGTGGTTTGACTGCTATTTCAGTCTATTCTTATTTCTTTATTGCCCATAAGGAGCTAATCATAGAAGGGACAAACAAGGACAGACAAAGGGATTAAGTCGATTACATCGACCCCAGTGCGTAATTGGTACTTATTTAATTGACCCCGAAAGGATGAAAGGCAAAGTCGACCTTGGTGGAATTTGAACTCAGAATGTTATGGCAGACGAAATACCTATTTCTTTATTACCCACAAGGGGCTAAACACAGAGGGGACAAACAAGCACAGACAAACGGATTAAGTCGATTATATCGACCCCAGTGCATAACTGGTACTTATTTAATCGACCCCAAAAGGATGAAAGGCAAAGTCGACCTCGGCGGAATTTGAACTCAGAACGTAGCGGCAGATGAAATACTGCTAAGCATTTCGCCCAGTGCGCTAGCAGCTCATCGCCTTTATTTCAGTCTATTCTAATAACTGTATTAATGTCCCCATGTCAGTTCAGTGCACATTGTAAAGTGGTTGGTGTTAGGAAATGCATCCAGCTTTAGAATCTATGCCAAAACTGACTTTGGAGCTCAAAAACAGCCTCACGGCCAGCCAGATCCTATAAAACCGTCTGACTCATGTCAGCTTGGAAAACAGACGTTAGATGATGATGATGATGATGATGATGATGTTGACACCTAAATATATAAGATAGACTTCTCTCAGTTTCTCTCTCTGTGACCAACTCATAAAGCCTTGGTCAGTTGAGGGCTTTAGTAACAGACACATGACCAAAGTGCTGTGCAGTGGGACTGAATCTACAACCACAGGAGTGGGAAGCAACCACACGGCCATGGTCGGCAATTTCTCTCTTTGTATACGTCAGTTAACAATGATAGAAAATTTCTAAATGCTAATCAGTCAATTTGCTTTAATGATTAAAGTCTAACAGATTAACCTCAATCGATGAAACATGCAGATAACCCAATTTGAAGAATCAGCCAATATATACAGCATCATCATTATTGTCATGATGTAATGTCTATGGTCCATTAGTCTGCGTTGGAATAGGTTTGATAGCTGAACTATCAAACTAACTTATGAGCGCATGAGATGGGCGATAAGATAAGGTCACTTTGGTAAGGAATGACCATGCTTCTTTTCCCTTTTAAGAATGCTTGTTGTTCTTGTTCCAACCATGGCTGCCTCTGCGTAGTTATTTGAGTTGTTGTTTAATTTCTAAAACAGTAAGGGGAGAGGATTGCTTGCACATCACCCTCTACCCACATTTTTACCATCCACATCCTTACCCTATGGGGCCCTAACAAAACCCGATAATGGGTATAGAAGCAAATCTCTCTAATTACTTGTCTCCTTCTAAAATCAGGCATAACTTGGGCGATCTGTTGACTTAAAACAACACTGTTCTTCATCTTGAGTCTACTTGGTAGAGTGTGTTAACTTGACAACAAAGTCAAGGTGAGCTCTGATTGGCTGTTCAACACTTCAATGGACTCAAATGAGCCAGATGACCATCACTGCTTTGGCATGGTTTCCATAGCTGTATGCCTTTCCTGATGCCAATTACTTTACAGGGTGGACCAGGTACTTTATTTCGTGGCCCTAGCAATGGCAATTTGCAAGACAAAAACCTCTCAACTGACTGAAGTGGAGCAGTATTGTATGTGGTGATGAGAGCTTAAAGTATGACAATGAGGAATGGGTGCCTTGCTGCAGAGGACTACGTGACCATCCCACTAGGAAAGGAAGATGAATGGTAGAAATGAAGTGACATGGCATTCCCTCAGGGTAGCAAAAAAGTGGATAACAAAAGAATAAAGAGAGAGAATCGAGGATGGATGGGTGGGTGGCCCTTGCAAGAGAGTGACGGATGGTTAGAGGTGAAGAAAGAGATGAACGTAGAGAATGGTGAACATGGGTGGAAGTGTGGTCGATGGTGAATACTCTTTTACTTGGTTCAGTCATTTGACTGCAGCCATGCTGGAGCACCGCCTTTAGTTGAGCAAATCAACCCCAGGACTTATTCTTTGTAAGCTTTGTACTTATTCTATCAGACTCTTTTGCCAAACCGCAAAGTTATGGCGACATAAATACACCAGCATCGGTCGTCAAGTGATGTTGGGGAGACAAACACAGACACACATACATATATATGTATACATATATATGATGGGTTTCTTTCAGTTTCCATCTACCAAATCCACTCACAAAGCTTTGGTCAGCCCAAGGCTATAATAGAAGACACTTGTGCAAAGTGCCACGCAGTGGGATTGAACCCAGAACCATGTGGCTGGTAAGCAAGCTACTTACCACACAGCCACTCCTGTGTCTGGGAAGAATAAATGTAAAAAAGTTACTGATCCAAGGCAGGGAAAAATGAGATTGTGTGATATTCAACCATTTCTTGTAGCATGAAGTTTGCTTCCCAACCACATGGTTCTGGGTTCAGTCCCACTGTCCGGTACTTTGGGCAAGTGACTTCTGTTATAGCCTGGGGCTGACCAAAGCCTTGTAAGTGGATTTGGTAGACGGAAACTGAAAGAAGCTCGTTGTAAATTTATATGTATGTGTGTCTTTGTGTCTGTGTTTGTCCTCCAACATTGATTGAAGGCCGGTGTTGGTGTATTTACATCCCTATAACTTAGCAATTCTTCTAAAGAAACTGATAGAATAAGTACTGAGATTTAAAAATAAAAATAAGTACATTGGTCATTTTGATGGCCTAAATTTCTTCCAGGCAGTGCCCCAGCATAGCTGCAGGGTAAAAAGAAAGTGAAACTCATATTCATGCAAGAACTAGCAGTATCGCCCGGCGTTGCTCGGGTTTGTTTCGACCCTTTAGAATTGGAATTTTTGAAAAGTAAAAATGTTGCATTATGTAGCTTGTTATTCTCTTTAAGTGGACGTTTTTCTAGTTGAAATACACCGAAAAATGGCGACACAGCAGTCAAAAAATCGTAAAAAATAGGGATTTTCATAGGAAAAAAGCACTTTTTTTATGTAAATAATTTTTAGTGTTGCCGTGGTCTGATTTGAATTTTTTCTTCAACGGAAGGAAGAGCAAGCCTTCTTCTATCATACTCTCAATTTTGGTCAACTTGTGCCACAGGGTCTCGGAGGAGATAGTATTAGTTGAAGGCTACCAAACCTGCCATACACAGACAACTTCAGCTTTATATAGAGAGAGATTAGCTCTGTGCAAGAGTTATTTCCCTTGGTTTAGAATTCTGAGACTTGTTAACGAAACCAGTGCAGTGTATCTCACACATCAAACACTGTTTGTAAGAAATTATATAAAATAATAAAATGTAACTTTATTAAAAAAAAGCATCAGGTTTCTCTCATTGTATTATCTTATCAATGAAATTATCCACATCCTTTTAAAGGAATTTTATTCTTTTGACTTATTAATAAGGGTGGGTCTCCAAAAAGTCCTCTTACAACTCTTTCCGTCAATGAATATTTCTTACCTCCACCTTAACGAAAGCAGAGGTATTGTTTTCAGTCGTGTTTGTTTGTTTGTTTGCCCATGGATAAGATGTCTCAAGAACCGATGGATGAAACTTTCAGAGATGTTTGGCCTCGTGACTGGAACGAACTGATTAGATTTTGGTATAGATCTGGTACCGGACAAGGATTCTGGATTATTTTTTGTTCTTTTTTAATTACTTTTTGAGAATGACCAGGTTCATTTTTTAGTATTCTCGTTTGTGAGAGCAGTCGGGTTTATTTCAGATATTCTCATTTTAAAAATCATCTCTGGTTAATTGTTGAGAGGACGTCGGTGTTGCCTTGGTGGAGGCTTGCGCTCTCTGAGTGCTCTTGTTTCATCAGTAACAGCATTGTTTTTATCTCCTTCCATTCTTACTGATATGAGTTGGAGGGAAACTTTTTGAAGCAGTGTTTCATGAGCAAACATCTTCCCTGATGCTAACCCTCTTGCTTAGTTGCTTCTTATGATATGCAGGGATACAATGTATCTATTCTATTGGGTTGTCCGGAAAGTTCGTGCTGATTTTTAAAAGAAAGAAAAAGGTCAATAAATATTTGCCAAATATGAACCATTTTGTTGCACAATACGTCTCCATCTTTCCTTTAACTTGAAAATACCCTCTTCCCAAAATTGAGGTGGTTTCAAGGCAAAGAATTCATTAAGATATCTTTTTACATCATCCAAGGAATTGAGATTTTTACCATTAAGACTTTTCAGCAGAGACCTGAATAAGTGGAAATCAGAAGGAGTAATATCTGGTGAATATGGAGGGTGGGGTAACACATCCCAGCCGAGCTGCAGCAATTTTTGTCTGGTTCCTAAAGCCTCAAGTGCTGAAAATGAACTTTCTTATCTTCCATTTTAAAGGGTTACAGAATTAACACAGGTTATAGGAACATAAACCTTCTTCCACAAAAACATAGCTTAAACTGTGCTCTAAATGGAGGCGTAGTCAAATCCTATTTTATGGACTCAAACATGTTCTAAAATGAGTCGAAAGATAAGCTGCTATAAATTGGCACGAACTTTCCGGACAACCCAATATATTGTCATCATCGTCATCATTGTAATTTAGCATTTGCTTTCCATGCTGTCATGGGTTGGATGCTTTGACTGGAACTGACAAGTTGGAGAGCTGCACCAAGTTCCAGTCTGGTTTGGCATGGTTTCTACAGCGGGATCATCATCATTATCATCATTGTTTAATGTCCGCTTTCCATGTTGACTGAAGAATGGCAAGCCAAGAGGCTGCACCAGGCTCCAATCTGACCTGACAAGGTTTCTACAGTTGGATGCCCTTCCCAATACCAACCACTCTGAGAGTGTAGTAGGTGCTTTTTATGTGCCACCAGCACAAGAGCTAGTCAAGGGGCACTGGCATCAACCATGTTCGGATGGTGCTTTTTACATTCTACCAGCAAGAGGAGCCAGTCAGGTGGCACTGGCATCGATCCATGCTTGAATGGTGTTTATTACATGTCACCAGTATGGTTGCCAGTCAGGTGGCATTGACATCGGCCACAACTACAATTTCCATTTTGATTTTGATTTCAATTTTACTTGATTCATCGGTCTTCTCAAGTGCAGTTTATTGCCCAATGATTGAAGGGTGCTTTTAAATGGGCTGGTTATGCAACACTGGCATCAGCCATGGCTGTGATCTCACTTTACTTGCCAAATCTTATCAATCACAGCATATCTCCAGAAGTCTCGGTCTTTCGTCATTGCCTCTGTGAGGCCCAACGTTTGGAGGTCATGCATCACCACCTCATCCCATGTCTTCCTGGGTCTACCTCTTCTATGGGTTCCTTCCACTGTTAGAGTGTGACACTTCTTCACACTGCTCTCCTTATCCGTACACAGCACATGACCATACCAGCACAGTCGTCTCTCTTGCACACCCCATCTGATGCTTCTTATGTCCAACTCTTCTCTCAGGGCATATACACTCTGTTGTGTATACACACTGACATTACGCATCCATTGGAGCATACTAGTTTCGTTTCTTTCATTCCTACGTATGTCCTCAACAGTCATGGCCCATGTTTCACTGCCATGTAGCATGGCTGTTCGCACACATTCATCATATAGTCTACCTTTCACTCTGAGGGAGAGGCCCTTTGTCACCAGTAGAGTTAGGAGCTTTCTGAACTTTGACCAGGCTATTCTTCTTCTAGTGGTAACGCTCTCAGAGCATCCATCCCCACTACAGACTTGGTCTCACAGGTTGTGAAGGCTATCAACTACTTCTGGTTTCTTCCCCTGGCAGGTGATGGAATCTGTTTTCTGTACATCTTCAGTGTTTATTGCTCCTGTGCATCTACTGCACACAAAAACTATCTTCCTGGTTAACCTTCCTTTCATATTGCTGCACCTCTTATGTGTCCATAGCTTACACTGGGTACATCTTATGGAGTTTCAACCTATGCCTTTTCTACAGATCGAGCAGGGCCATCTACCTGAAAGGGTTTGTGATTTGTCCACCTTCCTACTTACTCGAACTTTGGTTTTTCTAGGTTGACTCTTAGGCCCTTCAATTCTAGACCTTGCTTCCTCACTTGAAATTTCATCTATAGATCTGGTAGTGACTCAGCTATTAGAGCAAGGTCATCAGCATAGAGGAGCTCCCAGGGGCAGCCTGTTTTGAATTCCTCTGTTATTGCCTGGAGGACTATGATAAATAGGAGGGGGCTGAGGACTGATCCTTGGTGAACCCCTACTTCTACCTGGAATTCTTTGCTATACTTGTTGCCAACCCTCACCTTACTGACAGCATCTCTGTACAGGGATTGTACAACTCGTCTATCTCTAGTTTCTGCATTGACCACCAGATAAGGGATAAGGGATAGTGTGCCTGCATAGCCAAGCCTAGGGCTAGCACAAGTAACTGATACTGATAGTAAATATGGATATTTTTATCATTTAGACAGTTACTATAACTGCTAACTCTGCCATGGTTTCTACAGTTGGATGCCCCTCTTAACACCACTGACTTTGGCTGTGTGTCTGTTGGTTGCATTTTATGTGGCACCAGCACTAGTGAAGTCACCAAGTACCTTGCAAGACAAAAAGAAAAAGTTTCCACAACTTTGTGGAGTTGTAGTAGTAGTAGTGGTGGTGGGTGGAGGTGCCTTTATGCCAAATATGAAAAAGTTAAAGTATGGTAGAGGAACAGGCACAGGTGTGAGAGAAAAGGCAGTGAGCTGGCAGAATCATTAGCACACTGGGCGAAATGTGTAGCCGTATTTCGTCTGGCGTTACGTTCTGAGTTCAAATTCCGCCGAGGTCGACTTTGCCTTTCATCCTTTCGGAGTCGATTAAATAAGTACCAGTTATGCACTGGGGTCGATATAATCGACTTAATCCGTTTGTCTGTCCTTGTTTGTCCCCTCTGTGTTTAGCCCCTTGTGGGTGGTAAAGAAATATACAGAAAAGGTTCAAGGCTCCTTTGCATTGTATAAGAGAAGGTGGGAAGATGATAGAGATGTTGGTAACAAGGTGTCAGAACCCAGCCTCAAGGTACAAGAGGGATGAGGAAGGACGGTGGATAAGTTTATAAGAGTGTGGGAGGAGAGTGACTGGTGGCTAGAGATGGGGGAGGGGGTAGAGGTTAATGTAGTAAATGGAACAAAGGTGGAAGTATGGTTGATGGGAAGCATCAGCATGGGGGGGGGGAAACAGGTAAAAGAGAAAGCTCAGAAAGGAAGTGGGGGTGGGTTGGTGATAAGTGGTGGTGGAGGAGGAACAGGGTGGAGGGCAGGAGTATAATATACCTGTAGATAGATCAGAAAATCGGGAGAGAGAGAGAGAGAGAAAAACTGGAGATTAATGCAGGTTTCTGGCTTATTGGTGCTTGTCAAACCACCCTATCCATCCAGCATGGATAATTGATGTTAAATGATGACCACACACACATATACACACACATACACACACACACACTCATTGCTATGTTTGGAAACCGGTGAAGGTTGGTGACAGGAAGGTCATCCAGCTTTATAAAATCTGCCTCAACAAATTCCCTCTGATCCATGCCAACATGGAAAAAGTGGACGTTAAAATGATGATCGTGGACGTCTTTCATTTTTTCATCTTTACAAATTCACTCACATGCTTTGGTGGGTCCAGTGTTATGTTTGAAGAGATGTCCGAGGTGCCCTGCTGAAGGACTGAATCCAAAACCATGTCTGTATGTATTTATGTTCATGTATGCACACACACACACACACACACACACACACACATGATGATGATAATGATCACATGACTTAAGGGTCAATCTCTCTGCATAGCATTTTATTAAAGCCCCGAGCAGATCAAAAGTCAAAAACCTTGTGAGTCAATATGTTTGGGAGATGGAAACTGAAAGAAACCCATTGTGTATGTGCGTGTGTGTGTGTGTGCATATGTGTATATATGTATATATGTCCATTTGTGACTTGTGTGCCCTTGTCTTGACATGGTGTGAGGGATGTCTTTGTACAACAAGGGTGGGGGTGGGGGTTGTCAGTATCCAATGTTGTATGAAAATATGACCAACCCTGAGGAAAATATTACTTTGCTTGGAAAGAGGTGAGGGTTAGCAAGAGGACAGATATGTTAAAACCATTATGATGATGATGATGATGATACTGATAGTGATGATATTGATGATGATGATGATATATTATGATAATGCTGATGATGATGATACTCATAGAAATGATATTGATGATGATGATACTGATAGTGATGATATGATGATGATGATGATAATACTCAGAGATGATATGATGATGATGATGATGATATTAATGATGATGGTGATGATGATGATATTAATGATGATGGTGATGATGATGATATATTACTGATTATAATTTTTGCTCTTTTTCAGAGATTTTTATTCAAGTTTAATTTGAGGAGTTTTACCAGTTTCCGTTTTTCCCACATTGGGAACCAGGATTTCTGTTTGAATCAAATCTGTTTTATTACCAATTCATCAGAAGAACATATTTGGCGGCAAAAGTACTTGACTGAAAAGCTTGCTTGTGAAGAAACTCAGTCTCTAGATTTCCTCAAACGTAATTACAGGATTGTGAAAATGACCCGATTCAAGTTCAAAAGCCTCGTGGATTTATTTGCTGACCATTCAATCAGCGGCCATGATGTTCTCACCTATCCTGACATCTTTAAACGTAAATATGAAACTGTTAAGTCAAGGATTGAAAGCTTGAGGAATAATACTGATCAAAAACATATCCGTCTTTGGATGATTAATGTCACAAATAAAGACTTTAATCATCGGTACGATACCTATTTGAAGGATACGCATGCACGGCAAGAATACCAGGACAAAAAGAGTCTTCTTGTCGACTATTTGGGTTGTTCAGAAGCTAAAATCCAAAAAATTTTAGAGACCTCAGAATGGTTAGAAAAATCTAAATTGTCAACGATACAGAAGAAATTGGAACACTCGTTAGTCATTGATGAAGAACTAAAGACAATTATTCCAGAGAAGATTTGGTTATTAGCATATTCAGCTGAAGATATTGAAAGGAAGCTAACAACATTGAAGAAACATAAAATTCCGTCTTTTCTCTGGAGACATTGTTTATCTCGAATAATGAAGGCTGAAGACGAGGAATTTGATTTAATGGTTAAATCCTTGGCTGAGAAGGCATCAATCTATGGAGATTGCCAGAGTACCAAAGAATATCTCTGTAAACACCTTGGTTGTAATGGTAGCACTGTTGATGCTATGGTAAAGAAATACCCACATCTGTTGTCTGTGAAAATACAAAAAATACAATACATTTTAAACTTCTTGCGAAATGAGTGTGGCTTTTCTGTTGAGGAGATCATTAATTATTCACGTGTGTTTAAATTCAGTAAAGAAACAATAAAACTCAGGTATTTCGAATTAAGAGAATTTGGTGACGATGTCCCTTCGCTTCTGTACATAACAAAAGATGGTAAAAAGTACACAGAACTCATTGAAAGACTCAATAAAACTACAATATAACATTGTACCTGATAGTTTAAAGAATTTTTATTTTGAATTCTATTGAGAAGGGTAGCTGTGTGGTTGGGAAGTTTGTGTCCCAGCCTCATGGTTTCAGGTTCAGTCCCACTGAGTAGCACACCTGGGACAGGTGTCTTCTGTTTCAGCTCCAGGCTAATCAAAGCCTTGGAAGTGGACATGGTAAATAGAAGCTGAATAGACTCCATCATGTGTGTATGTGTAAATCATCGTCACCATCATGTGGTGATGAGGTTCTTTTGCAGTCTTCCATGAAAAACATGTCCGGCTTTGGGGTAATATTGCTGTATTTGAAAAGGGGCCAGCAGTGACGACAAGAAGGGGATCCAGCTACACAAAATGTAGTGGGTGCACATTTTACGTGCCACTGGCACAGGGGCCAGAGGAGGCCGGCAAACGGTCACGATCGGTTGGTGCTTTTTACGTGTCACCAGCACGGATGCCAGTCAAGGTGGCACTGGCATCGGCCACGTTTGGATGGTGCTTTTTACGTGCTACCAGCACGGGGGTCACAATTACAATATCCATTTGATTTTTATTTTGATGTTAATGTACTTGACTCAGTAGGTTTCCTCAAGCACAGCAGGTCGCCCTACGATCCAAGGTTAGCACTGCAGGCCGACCTGCAAGCTATGAACTCACTTCATTTGTCGGGTCTTCGCTGTCACAGCATATCTCCAGAGGTCCCGGTCTTTCATCATAGTCTCTGTGAGGCCCAACGTTCGAAGGTCATGCTTGACCACCTATATATATATATATATATATATATATATATATATAAAACGAAGTAAACTTGCAAAGTACTGCACAAAGGAAAATATATAGGAAAGAAGGTTTGAAAATGCACAGGTCTTTGATAATGATAAGAAAATGTTAAGAAATAGATTCTATTTTTCAACATTTTCTTATTATCAAAGACTGTATAACTGTATTTTAATACAATTATGATAGGTGAGCTGGCAGAAACGTTAGCACGCCGGGCGAAATGCGTAGCCGTATTTCGTCTGCTGTTACGTTCTGAGTTCAAATTCCGCCAAGGTCGACTTCCCCTTTCATCCTCTCGGGGTCGATAAATTAAGTACCAGTTACGCACTGGGGTCGATATAATCGACTTAATCCGTTTGTCTGTCCTTGTTTGTCCCCTCTGTGTTTAGCCCCTTGTGGATAGTAAAGAAACAAATTATGATAACCATTTTTTTAACACAACAAAGCTTATACAAAGCTTTACATTTTACTTTTGATAATCTTTTTTTTAAAAAGTGAAACCAGTCAAGTCAATAAACCTCTTTAAAAGACCTCTGCATTTTCAAACCCGCATTCCTATATATATATATATATATATTCGCACTTGAGCCCCGTACTAGTAGGGTGCTAAGAGCACCATCCGAGTGTGATCGTTGCCAGAGCGGCTAACTGGCTTCTGTGCTGGTGGCATGTAAAAGACACCATTCGAGAGTAATCGTTACCAGCATCGCCTTACTGGCCCCGTACTGGTGGCACGTAAAAGCACCCACTACACTCTCGGAGTGGTTGGCGTTAGGAAGGGCATCCAGCTTTAGAACTCTGCCAGATCAAGATTGGAACCTGGTGCAGCCATCTGGTTCACCAGCCCTCAGTCAAATCGTCCAACCCATGCTAGCATGGAAAGCGGCGTTAAACGATGACGATGATGATGATATATATATATAGTGGCTGTGTGGTAAGTAGATTGCTAACCAACCACATGGTTCCGGGTTCAGTCCCACTGCGTGGCATCTTGGGCAAGTGTTTTCTGCTATAGCCCCGGGCTGACCAATGCCTTGTGAGTGGATTTGGTAGACGGAAACTGAAAGAAGCCTGTCGTATATATGTATATTATATATATGTGTGTGTGTATGTATGTGTTTGTGTGTCTGTGTTTATTCCCCTAGCATTGCTTGACAACCGATGCTGGTGTGTGTTTACGTCCCCGTCACTTAGCGGTTCGGCAAAAGAGACCGATAGAATAAGTACTGGGCTTACAAAGAATAAGTCCCGGGGTCGATTTGCTCGACTAAAGGCGGTGCTCCAGCATGGCCGCAGTCAAATGACTGAAACAAGTAAAAGAATAAAAAAAGAGTATATATATATATATAGAGAGAGAGAGAATAATAAGGAAAAAGGAAGACCTTTGTTGCAGCGCACCTAATTAGTGCTCAAAAATATAGCAGGACTCAAAGTGGATGAGAGATTTTCGTAGGTCAACTTCTTTATTATGGGAATACAAAATACATAAGAAGTTCATCGAGATATTAGGTCTCTCTCTCTCTCTCTCTCTCTCTCTCTCTCTCTCTCTCTCTATATATATATATATAATATATATATATATATATATATATAAAACGAAGTAAACTTGCAAAGTACTGCACAAAGGAAAATATATAGGAAAGAAGGTTTGAAAATGCACAGGTCTTTGATAATGATAAGAAAATGTTAAGAAATAGATTCTATTTTTCAACATTTTCTTATTATCAAAGACTGTATAACTGTATTTTAATACAATTATGATAGGTGAGCTGGCAGAAACGTTAGCACGCCGGGCGAAATGCGTAGCCGTATTTCGTCTGCTGTTACGTTCTGAGTTCAAATTCCGCCAAGGTCGACTTCCCCTTTCATCCTCTCGGGGTCGATAAATTAAGTACCAGTTACGCACTGGGGTCGATATAATCGACTTAATCCGTTTGTCTGTCCTTGTTTGTCCCCTCTGTGTTTAGCCCCTTGTGGATAGTAAAGAAACAAATTATGATAACCATTTTTTTAACACAACAAAGCTTATACAAAGCTTTACATTTTACTTTTGATAATCTTTTTTTTAAAAAGTGAAACCAGTCAAGTCAATAAACCTCTTTAAAAGACCTCTGCATTTTCAAACCCGCATTCCTATATATATATATATATATATATTCGCACTTGAGCCCCGTACTAGTAGGGTGCTAAGAGCACCATCCGAGTGTGATCGTTGCCAGAGCGGCTAACTGGCTTCTGTGCTGGTGGCATGTAAAAGACACCATTCGAGAGTAATCGTTACCAGCATCGCCTTACTGGCCCCGTACTGGTGGCACGTAAAAGCACCCACTACACTCTCGGAGTGGTTGGCGTTAGGAAGGGCATCCAGCTTTAGAAACTCTGCCAGATCAAGATTGGAACCTGGTGCAGCCATCTGGTTCACCAGCCCTCAGTCAAATCGTCCAACCCATGCTAGCATGGAAAGCGGCGTTAAACGATGACGATGATGATGATATATATATATAGTGGCTGTGTGGTAAGTAGATTGCTAACCAACCACATGGTTCCGGGTTCAGTCCCACTGCGTGGCATCTTGGGCAAGTGTTTTCTGCTATAGCCCCGGGCTGACCAATGCCTTGTGAGTGGATTTGGTAGACGGAAACTGAAAGAAGCCTGTCGTATATATGTATATATATATATATATATATGTGTGTGTGTATGTATGTGTTTGTGTGTCTGTGTTTATTCCCCTAGCATTGCTTGACAACCGATGCTGGTGTGTGTTTACGTCCCCGTCACTTAGCGGTTCGGCAAAAGAGACCGATAGAATAAGTACTGGGCTTACAAAGAATAAGTCCCGGGGTCGATTTGCTCGACTAAAGGCGGTGCTCCAGCATGGCCGCAGTCAAATGACTGAAACAAGTAAAAGAATAAAAAAAGAGTATATATATATATATAGAGAGAGAGAGAATAATAAGGAAAAAGGAAGACCTTTGTTGCAGCGCACCTAATTAGTGCTCAAAAATATAGCAGGACTCAAAGTGGATGAGAGATTTTCGTAGGTCAACTTCTTTATTATGGGAATACAAAATACATAAGAAGTTCATCGAGATATTAGGTCTCTCTCTCTCTCTCTCTCTCTCTCTCTCTCTCTCTCTCTTCTCTCTCTCTCTCTCTCTCTCTATATATATATATATATATATATATATATATATATATATATATATATATATACATAATGTATGTGTGTGGAGGCGCAATGGCCCAGTGGTTAAAAGGCTAAAACAATACGCGGTTGTAGGATCACAGTTTTGATTCCCAGACCGGGCGTTGTGAGTGCTTATTGAGCGAAAACACCTGAAAAGCTCCACGAGGCTCCGGCGGTGGGGTGGTGATCCCTGCTGTACTTTCACCACACTTTCTTCTGTTGGCCTGCTCGCTTAGCCACCGGGGTGGCGTCATTTGAAGGCTAAAACAATACGAAGTGCATTGTGACCAGCGATGTAGCAACATCTGATAGCCTGGTCGGTCACAGTGATCACGGTGATATATATCTTACGTGACAAACCTGGCTATCAGATGTTGTTATACAACGCTGGTCACAATGCATTTTGCATTGTTTTGTGGCTAGACAAGCAGGCCAACATTCCCCTTGATTGAAAGAGGAACTGGAGCAACGTGAAATGAAGTGTTTTTGTGGGTTGTAGCGGAGGGTTAGGGGCCCCAGTTTCAACTGACCTAATCCAAGATAGGTTTCATGCATTGCTTGTACTCAATTGTAATTTCTTTCGTTCCGGTGCTGGTATCACAGGAAAAGCACCCAGGCCACTCTATAAAGTAGATGACGCAAGGAAAGGACATCCAGCTGTAGCAGTTATGCCAAACGGACCCAGCAGGTGCTGGGGCCACGTAAAATGCACACTCACCACCCAGTCACACACCCATCTATCTATCTATCTATCTATCTATCTATCTATCTATCTATCTATCTATCTATCTATCTATCTATCTATCTGCCTGCCTGCCTGCCTGCCTGCCTGCCTGCCTGCCTGTCTGTCTGTCTGTCTGCCTGTCTGCCTGTCTGTCTGTCTGTCTGTCTGTCTGTCTGTCTGTCCGTCCGTCCGTCCGTCCGTCCGTCCGTCCGTCTGTATGTATGTATGTATGTATGTAAATATGTCTGTTCATGTAACTCTGGTTCCCAAACCTTTTCAGGCTGCCGCCCCCTCGACACCCGGGCCACATTGACATGCCCCACCCCCAATTAACCATCACAAGCATAAAACGCTTTCTGAAGCAAATCCAAACCAGTTGTATTTCACAAATAAAACTTAACCTAATGAACCCATTATTTTGTTTGTTTTTACATGAATCGCTACCCCCATAATCGCCCCACTTTTCTTCAAATTCCCCTTGGAACTTTCCACCACACCAAGGGGGTCAGTACTGCCCACTTTGGGCACCACCGGTCCAACTGCATGTCTGCCTCCAGAACCCGTCGTTATATCCCTACAATACAGCATTCCTCTCTCCTTTCTCTCTCTCTCTCTTCTCTCTCTCTCTCTCTCTCTCTATATATATATATATATATATATATATATATATATATATATATACATAATGTATGTGTGTGGAGGCGCAATGGCCCAGTGGTTAAAAGGCTAAAACAATACGCGGTTGTAGGATCACAGTTTTGATTCCCAGACCGGGCGTTGTGAGTGCTTATTGAGCGAAAACACCTGAAAAGCTCCACGAGGCTCCGGCGGTGGGGTGGTGATCCCTGCTGTACTTTCACCACACTTTCTTCTGTTGGCCTGCTCGCTTAGCCACCGGGGTGGCGTCATTTGAAGGCTAAAACAATACGAAGTGCATTGTGACCAGCGATGTAGCAACATCTGATAGCCTGGTCGGTCACAGTGATCACGGTGATATATATCTTACGTGACAAACCTGGCTATCAGATGTTGTTATACAACGCTGGTCACAATGCATTTTGCATTGTTTTGTGGCTAGACAAGCAGGCCAACATTCCCCTTGATTGAAAGAGGAACTGGAGCAACGTGAAATGAAGTGTTTTTGTGGGTTGTAGCGGAGGGTTAGGGGCCCCAGTTTCAACTGACCTAATCCAAGATAGGTTTCATGCATTGCTTGTACTCAATTGTAATTTCTTTCGTTCCGGTGCTGGTATCACAGGAAAAGCACCCAGGCCACTCTATAAAGTAGATGACGCAAGGAAAGGACATCCAGCTGTAGCAGTTATGCCAAACGGACCCAGCAGGTGCTGGGGCCACGTAAAATGCACACTCACCACCCAGTCACACACCCATCTATCTATCTATCTATCTATCTATCTATCTATCTATCTATCTATCTATCTGCCTGCCTGCCTGCCTGCCTGCCTGCCTGCCTGCCTGCCTGCCTGCCTGCCTGCCTGCCTGCCTGCCTGTCTGTCTGTCTGTCTGTCTGTCTGTCTGTCTGTCTGTCTGTCTGTCTGTCTGTCTGTCCGTCCGTCCGTCCGTCCGTCCGTCCGTCCGTCTGTATGTATGTATGTAAATATGTCTGTTCATGTAACTCTGGTTCCCAAACCTTTTCAGGCTGCCGCCCCCTCGACACCCCGGCCACATTGACATGCCCCACCCCCAATTAACCATCACAAGCATAAAACGCTTTCTGAAGCAAATCCAAACCAGTTGTATTTCACAAATAAAACTTAACCTAATGAACCCATTATTTTGTTTGTTTTTACATGAATCGCTACCCCCATAATCGCCCCACTTTTCTTCAAATTCCCCTTGGAACTTTCCACCACACCAAGGGGGTCAGTACTGCCCACTTTGGGCACCACCGGTCCAACTGCATGTCTGCCTCCAGAACCCGTCGTTATATCCCTACAATACAGCATTCCTCTCTCCTTTCTCTCTCTCTCTCTCTCTCTCTCTCTCTCTCTCTGTAGAATGCTTCCCCCCCCCACTGCCTCCGCAGTGGTTGTGGTTGTATCTTCAGCACACACACATCTACACAGACATACATCTGCACACACACACACACAGAGGCATCTGCACACACACACACACGCATCTGCACGCACACACACACACACACGCATCTGCACGCACACACACACGCATCTACACAGACATACATCTGCACACACACACACACACACACGCATCTGCACGCACACACACACACACACATCTGCACACCACACACACACGCATCTGCACACACACACATACACACACACACACACACACATCTGCACACACACACACACACACACACGCATCTGCACACATACACACACACACACACAGAGGCATCTGCACACACACACGCATCTGCGCACACACACACACGCATCTGCACGCACACACACACACACACATGCATCTGCACGCACACACACACGCATCTACACAGACATACATCTGCACACACCACACACACACGCATCTGCACGCACACACACACACACACACACACACACACGCATCTGCACACACCACACACACACACACATCTGCACACACAACACACACACACACACACACGCATCTGCACACACACATACACACACACACACATCTGCACAACACACACACACACGCGTATCTGAAAACACACACACACTCTGCACACACACACACACACGCATCTGCACACACCACACACGCATCTGCCACACACACACATCTGCACACACACAACACATCTGCACACACACAACACACACACGCATCTGCACACATACACACACACACACAGAGGCATCTGCACACACACACGCATCTGCGCACACACACACACGCATCTGCACGCACACACACACACACATGCATCTGCACGCACACACACACGCATCTACACAGACATACATCTGCACACACACACACACACGCATCTGCACGCACACACACACACACACAACACACACACGCATCTGCACGCACACACACACACACACATCTGCACACACACACACACACACACACACATCTGCACACACATACACACACACACACACATCTGCACACACACACACACGCATCTGCACGCACATACACACACACACACACACGCGTATCTGAAAACACACACACACGCATCTGCACACACACACACACACACACACACACACACACACACATCTGCACACACAGACACACACATTGCCCCATCCCAGAAATTGCTGACATCAGAGACACACTCGGCGGGAAGCGTAAACGAAAAGCCTACGAAAGTACTTTGCGATGTACTGAAATGCAATTTACTTGTATCTCTTTACACTAGACGTGGTGGCACCGGTTGGACTCAACCTGGTGCGTGTTTATATCTGTTTATTTAGGGGAAACATTAGAAATCTCATTTCCTGCATTTTATCGTCGTTTAAATCGTCGTAACAATTCGCCGTCGTCAGCGCCGTCGGCTTCACCGCCAGTGACGTCATCAAATCCACCGCCGCCACCATCGCTACAAGGGCCACTGTCACTATCCCCAACACCAGCACCATCACCATCAATATCACCACCACCACCAACACCGTCATTATCATCATCATCATCGGTATCATTACAATCCATTAGCACTACCATCATCATCATCATCATCACCAATATCACTACCAAAGACAAAATAGCACCGCAGTAGGAGCACTACCACCCCCATCACGACGACGACGACGACGACGACCACCACCACCACCACCACCTCTTTCTTTACTACCCACAAGGGGCTAAACATAGAGGGGGCAAACAAGGACAGACAAACGGATTAAGTCGATTACATCGACCTCACTGCGTAACTGGTACTTAATTTATCGACCCCTAAAGGATGAAAGGCAAAGTCGACCTCGGCGGAATTTGAACTCAGAACGTAACGGCAGACGAAATACGGCTACGCATTTCACCCGGCATGCTAACGTGTCTGCTAGCTCGCCGCCTTTAAATATTAGCACTATCATCATCATCATCATCACCAATATCAATACCAAAGACAAAATAGCACCGCAGCAGCAGTATTACGACGACGATGACGACGACGACCGCCACCACCACGGCAGAAGTTACTGCAATCCTAAATAATAATACAACCAATAAGAAGACCTATATTGGATTATGTGAAGGAGAATTTACAAATCGCTATGCCAATCACACAGCCTCCTTCCGACATCGGGACAAAAGTAAAGCTACTAAGTTGGCTATCGTACGTATGGACTTTGAAAGATAACGAAACACCGCATGGGATTAAATGGAAAGTAATTGAGAAATCCATACCTTATGGGAATGGATCGAATAAATGTAGACTTTGTTTGGCTGAAAGAGTGCAGATCCTGTTCAGATCTAAGATCCCTCTATTGAACTCCAGGTCAGAAATTTTCACTAGTTGCATGCATATGTATAAATATATTTTGAAGAACTGGAAAATTCCATCTGTTCCTGACGGACTCCATATCTTTCCAGCCTTATCATTTAACGTCTAAGGAGGATAACTCTTTTAGCTTTTTGCTTTTTATTTTTTACATTTTAGTTTCCGTTTTTCGTTTTCCGTTCTTTACTGTGTGCGTTTTCTATATGCTACCTTCTTAGTTTTTCTGCATTTTTTTTTTTTGTACTTGTTTCAGTCATTTGACTGCGGCCATGCTGGAGCACCGCCTTTTAGAGTGGTGAAAGAGTACAGCAGGGATCACCACCTCCTGCCGGAGCCTCGTGGAGCTTTTAGGTGTTTTCGCTCAATAAACACACACAACGCCCGGTCTGGGAATCGAAACCGCGATCCTCCGACTGCAAGTCCGCTGCCCTAACCACTAGGCCATTGCGCCTCCATTTCTTCTATTATTCAATTGTTTTTTTTTAGCTCGTTATGATACTCTCTTTTACTCTTTTACTTGTTTCAGTCATTTGACTGCGGCCATGCTGGAGCACCGCCTTTAATCGAGCAACTCGACCCCGGGTCTTATTCTTTTGTAAGCCCAGTACTTATTCTATCGGTCTCTTTTGCCGAACCGCTAAGTGACGGGGACATAAACACACCAGCATCGGTTGTCAAGCAATGCTAGGGGGACAAACACAGTCACACAAACACACACACACACACACATATATATATACATATATACGACAGGCTTCTTTCAGTTTCCGTCTACCAAATCCACTCACAAGGCTTTGGTCGGCCCGTGGCTATAGTAGAAGACACTTGCCCAAGGTGCCACGCAGTGGGACTGAACCCGGAACCATGTGGTTGGTAAACAAGCTACTTACCACACAGCCACTCCTGTGGTTTGCGTCTGAAGAATATGTTTGAGTTTCCTCAATATATGAAACTATTGTTTGTTCCTTCTTAAGCCAGGCTTGGCTCATAAGGGCCAGTTTCCAGGTTTCCTTGGCGTATTGGTTCCCCACTTGGACGGGACGCCAGTCCGTCGCAGGTGAGCTGCAAGATGCAGGAGGAAAGAGTGAGAGAAAGTTCTGGCGAAAGAGCCAGCAGAGGTTCGCCTTTACCTCCTGCCGGAGCCGCGTGGAGCTTAGGTGTTTCGCTCATAAACACACACATTGCCCGGTCTTAGATTCGAACCGCGAGTCCGCTGCTCTAACCTCTAGGCCATGTGCCTCCACATATGAAACTATTAGTAGTGCTTTAATACGTGTATTGTGACCTATAAATATATCTCTCACCAGATGGTTTCTCTTGAGGCCTGCTGTGTCTTTTAGCAAATGGAACAAGTTGAGGACTCAGTTTGCTTGAGTGCTTGTGGATCATTTGCTATGTGTTTTCTTGAGTGGACGGCAAGGACGGATTTGCTCCATGCTACAAAACCACAATAACAGTTAAGGTTTCCGTTTAGAGGAGCAGCGTTCTGCCCCGATGCTGGAGTCGACTTTGCTCAAATTTTGAACTGAGGCGAAGCAGGATTGGCGCCAGGTCCTGCATTCTGATGCTTTCTTTTCCCAGGAAGAAAAAGGGATGTTGCATCGCTTCAGATCGTCTTTTAGTCTGCCTTTGAAGCGCAAGACTGGCCTTCCAATTGATCTTTTCCTGTTGGGAATTTGCCAAAGTGCAAATTGGCTTCAGAATTCTGATATCACTCATATGTGAGAGATGGCCTGACCATCTGAGCTGGATTTTGATGAGGATAGATTCAATGCTTGATGTGTTGCATTTTGTTAGTCCCTCACTGTTATGGTCACTCGGTTTTATGTTGGAGATATGTACGCAAGCATCAAGGCGGTGAGCTGGCAGAAACGTTAGCGCGCCGGGCGGAATGTGTAGCCGTATTTCGTCTGCCGTTACGTTCTGAGTTCAGATTCCGCCGAGGTCGACTTTGCCTTTCATCCTTTCGGGGTCGATAAATTAAGTACCAGTTATGCACCGGGGTCGATATAATCGACTTAATCCGTTTGTCTGTCCTTGTTTGTTCTCTCTGTGTTTAGCCCCTCGTGGGTAGTAAAGAAATAGGTATTTCGTGTCTTTACGTTCTGAGTTCAAATTCCACTGAGTCGACTTTGCCTTTCATCCTTTCGGGGTCGATAAATTAAGTACCAGTTACGCACCGGGGTCGATATAATCTACTTAATCCGTCTGTCTGTCCTTGCTTGTCCTCTCTGTGTTTAGCCCCTTGTGGGTAGAAAAGAAACATATGTACGCAAGCATCGTGTATGAAAAGCATAAACTGATTGATGTGCTTTCGGTACAAAGTCCAGGATTGAGCACCATAGAGCAATGTTGTCAAAAGCCCCGACTTA
>NC_042999.1:9689773-9699773 GCF_006345805.1 Octopus sinensis | reverse complement strand
TGTGTTTTTCCTCAATACGCTTATCAATAACACAAACATATTCAGTTTATACATATTCTGCTCACAGAGATATAAGAGCGTATCTTTACAACTGATGCACACACACACACACACACGCACACACACACACACACACACACACACACACACACACACACACACGCACACACACATACACACACACATTCTCTCATATATATATATATATATATATATATATATATATATACATGATTACACACTTTCTAATATAAGTTTCTACATGCATGCATCTTCTCCATAAACACACACACACACACATTCATCGTCTTTTCCTCGTATACACACTTGCAAAAAAAAAAGCCATCTCGTTACACGGCACCCCACAATCCCACCCCGCATCCCATCCGTTATAAGAAACGGCTCTGACTTGCATTCGACCATTTTAAACTCACAATGATGGCTCTTGTTGAAGACGAGCAGGCGTGCATCTTCCTAAGGAACGGTTTTAACACCAGTAAAAACATCAAAAAATATTTGTGGTTATCTATGATTCGCAGGCCAGCCATCTTGGTAAAAACACTAACGATATTTATTTATTTATTGATCTATTTAATTTTTTATCATCTGTTTTTTTTTTATATCTGTGTGCTCTATTTTTTTTTGTATTTTGTATTTCTTCAATTTTTTTTCCTCTTCTCGAAGCAGATGATAAACACCAGTCTTGGACGAAGAAAGACTTTATTCTGTGCTTTGTGACAGTAATACCGGGGGCGTAGGACACACACACATATGTCTTTCTCTGTGACGCAATTGTAAAGTTTAAAAAACATGGTGAGACCATCACCACAGACGGCAGTTGATGACAAAAGAGGGTCTCAAAAAATATGAATTCCACTGAAGAAGTTTTTATCACAGAACCCGTTTTCTTCCTGGCCTTGTTTTTTGTTTGTTTACTTGCTTTAATATATATTTATTCAATTATATTCTTCTTCTTCTTGTT
Source organism: Octopus sinensis (assembly GCF_006345805.1). Taxonomy (NCBI): domain Eukaryota; kingdom Metazoa; phylum Mollusca; class Cephalopoda; order Octopoda; family Octopodidae; genus Octopus; species Octopus sinensis. The sequence goes on along the minus strand of NC_042999.1, from coordinate 9,698,791 downwards.
GCTCTCACTTCTGTTGATGGTCGAGAAGTGTGATGTAAAAGATATGTCATTCACAAGGTGGTGCCTTACAGAAAGACCGTTTATACGGAGACTGCCACTTCGCTGTCAGAGCTACCACTCGGCTGCCAATTTAAACATTTAGCCACGTTAAACAAACATTCTTCTCCCTCTTCCTCTCCTGTTCCTCCCCCGTTCCTCCTCCTGTTCCTCTCCCTCTTCCTCTTCCTGTTCCTCCTGTTCCTCCTATTCCTCTTTGTTGTTGTTGTTGTTGTTCTTCTTCTTCTTCTCATCGTCGTCAGTATCATCATCATCATCATCACCATTACCACCACCACCACCACCACCATCATCATTATCATCATCATCATTACCATCATCATCATCATCATCATCACTATTACCACCACCACCACCATCATCACCACCATTACCATCATCATCATCATCATCATCGTCGTCGTCGTCGTCGTCGTCATCATCGCCGCCACCACCACCACCAGATATTCCTGTTCGAATTTTCCGGAATGAATTGAGAAAGAGCAGACATGTTATTACTTGGATTTGCACCAGAAAATAATTTGTTTGTCGATTTCCCTAAGCAAGAGCTTCTGTTCCTGTTAGAGTCGTCTGCTGGCTGGGTAGCTTTGACTGAGGAGACATACAATAAGGTTGAAACACTGCAGTGTCTCTGTCCTTTTACACTGGTGAATTGCGTGTGTTATGGATACACATTTTTTAAAGGCAAGAGATGTTCTCTGAGGACAAAAACCAACATTAATCAGGTATTCAGGTTTGGATTTTTTCCAGGATGTTCTAAGAATGAATAGACTCATCACTGTTTGGCTTTTCACTGTTCTGTGTGTACCCCATGGATTATTTATGTTTGGCAGAGATCAACAAATAATTTGTTTGCTGAGTTCTATGAACAAGGACCTTGTGCTTTTGTGTTAGATCCATTTGCCTGGGAGGATAACTTTGACTGAGGAGACATACAATAAGGTTGAAACAGCATGGTGTCTCGAAGCCCCCTTTCACTGGTGAATTGCATGTGTCGTGAATACACATCATCTGCAGGGTGGGGAGGGAATATTCTTTGATGACATAAAAGCGGTATCTATCAGATATTCATGTTTGAATTTGCCAGGATGTGTTAAGAAGGAATAGACACCATTGTTTGGATTCTCACTGTTCTGTGTGTCCCCCATGAATGGCAGAGATCAGCATGCGTCAGCAAATAATTTGCTGGTTTCTATAAACGAGAGCCAGTGTTCACCATTATATTCCTTAATTAGGAGTAACTTTGACGGAAGTGACTCAAAATAAGGTCAAAACACCACGGTGTCTCAAAGTCCCTTTATACCGGTGAATCCCATGTGCTATGAAGACACATTATAACGCATCTTAACCCATTAAATCCCACTGTCCTATAAATAGGACACTAAATTAGAACCTTAAATAAGTTATATCACATTGTCTCAGTGTCCTATTTATACGACACCGAGTATTTCCATCTCTACTTGAAGTAAAGGAGTTTTAATAATTATTTAAAAAATTTTAACCTATTTTCAATCATCTGTAAAAATTTAAAAGTAATATTCAGAAATTTAAGTACTCTGGGACTTGAAGGGTTAAAGGAAGAGATATTCTCTGATGGCAAAACAACAACAGATATTCATGTTCCAGTCTGCCGGAACGTATCAAGGATGAATAAATACGTTATTGTATGGATTCCCACGGTTCTATATGGATCCCACGATTAAGCATTCATTTATTTTCTATTATTTTGGTGAAGAAAATATCATTGCATAGCAAATAATATTCTAAGACTGCTCCAGAATCACCTGTGTTCACAGATTGCAGTATCGTACCTGAATACTTTTTAAATTGTAAAACCAGGTAACATCACATTTTGTGAAGGAAGGCACCCTTGCGTCGTTTCCAAAGACCTTCGTAAATTAAGGTACCATGAGACGTATCCAAAGACGTTAAGGTACCGCTGGATGAGCCCTGAGGGCCGTTTATACAGTAAAGCATACGGTAACGCTAGTCTTTCTAAATTAAGGTAACATTGAAGGCAAGGCAGGCAAAGTCGACCTTGGCGGAATTTGAACTCAGAACGTAAAGACATCACATCATCATTGTTCGACCGTGGTCGAGACAATGGAATTTACTATGCTACGCCAGACTTCACGGTCCATCATAGCATTACGGAGGTCCTGTTGCTGGATGCCTGTATGTAGTAGCGGCGCGCGCACACAATATTAGCCATTTGAAAAGACTATGGAATTTACAATTAACTGCACCAGGGTTCCTCTTCCCCAGGGAACCAGACTTAATGGTATATCTGTGGATGTAGGTCCAGCCCCTGCTTTGCCGGGTCCTGTCTCTGATCACTATTAAAACTGATATGTATTGCAGGTGAAAAGGCAGTCGTTGGATACTTTTGAGTGAGAGAGTGAACAAAAATCTGGAAAAGCAAATTAAATATTTAGTGTTAATAAATTTGATCTCAATGTGAAGAATTTCTTCGCTGCAATGTCAAGATAATGAGATATTACATGATCAACAGTATTCTGTTACGGCTTTTGAGCCTCGTTAGAATTCTTCATTAGCTGCGAAGTTGCTGCAATATCAGAGTGCATGGTGTGCAAGATTGAAATATTTTGCCAAAATTCTTCGCGGTGATTTTGTAATGAATGAAATAAAACTACATAATGTTATTTAATACATAATTATGTTTTATTGTACATGTATGTATGTATATGCGTGTGTGTATCTGCATGTGTGTGTATGTCTCTGTGCATGCGTGCGTGTGTATGTATGCATATATATATATATATATATATATATTTATGCAGCTGAGGATAGCTCTGCATTTTAAATGATGTAATGATTGCATTGTTCAATTAAATGGAGTCGCTTGAAACGGTTGTACTTCATCACCTCTGGATATCCAGTTGCTTATCTTGATTTTATTCACCTCATTTTGAAACTGTACGGATAATTCCACACTAATTTTTGGTGCCTCAGCTTAATTACCTAATTCATCTGAATCTCAATTATTTTGCTTTATATATATATATATTCTACACGCACAGACACAACACACTTCCTCCCCAAACACATATATATACACACTCACATATATATGTATACACGCTTATACAGACACACTAGCACTACTACACTATATTCATATAATTAGAAGATAGTTTCCAGAATCTGACTTTCCTGTCACTAATTATTTAAACGATTGTCAATATGTATGTATGTGGGTATGTATGTGTTTGTGTTTGTATGTATGTAGGTATGTGTGTGTATGTATGTATGATTATATGGATGTATATATGCATGTATGAATGTTATATATGTATGTATGTATCGATATATGTCTCTACATATGTTTATGTGTGCGCATGTATATATATATGTGTATGTCTAAATATATATATACGTGTGTGTGTGTGCGTATGTGCTATATATGTATATATATGTGTGTACATCTAAAATAATGAAATTGTCTCGGTTGGCGTACTGTTGTGAACATCAGCAGGAACACTGACACTCCTGTACGGATACTGACACACACATGTACACACATACGGACACACTCATACAAACACACACATGCGTACACATACACACTCACTCACGCACGCACGCACGCTTAAAGACGCTTGTTGCAGCTCAAAGGAAAAGTTCCAAGAACGTACATGTTGCGTTGTTCCCTGAATCTCTTGGAATGTGGAGATCGATGGCAGTCAGACATTCCAGCGTTCGAGACACTGTAGATGGCAGCACCAAGTCCATTGAAATGGTGAGCGACAGGAATATTCTTTCCTACTCTAGGTACAAGGCCCGAAATATTTTGGGAGAGGGCCAGTCGATTAGATCGACCCCAATACGCAACTGGTACTTAATTTATCGACCCCAAAAGGATGAAAGGCAAAGTCGACTTCAGCGGAATTTGAACTCAGAACGTAAAGACACGAAATACCGTTAAGCATTTCGCCCGGCGTGCTAAAGTTTCTTATTTCTTTATTGCCCACAAAGGGTTAAACATAAAGGGGACAAACAAGGACAGACAAAGGAATAGAGTCAATTAGATCGACCCCAGTGCGTAACTGGTACTTAATTTATCGACCTCGAAAGGATGAAAGGCAAAGTCGACTTCGGCGGAATTTGAACTCAGAACGTAAAGACAGACGAAATACCTATTTCTTTACTGCCCACAAGGGGCTAAATACAGAAGGGACAAACAAGGACAGACAAACGGATTAAGTCGATTACATCGACCCCAATGCGTAACTGGTACTTAATTTATCGACCTCGAAAGGATGAAAGACAAAGTCGACCTCGGCGGAATTTGAACTCAGAACATAGCGGCAGACGAAATACCGCAAAGCATTTCGCCCGGCGTGCTAGTGTTTCAGCCAGCTTGCCGCCTTGAACGACAGGAATATTGAAAGCTTGCGAATGAACACTGTGAATTTCGCTGGCAGAAGCGATTTAGGTTACGGTCTGTTTCACCAATCTGAGACAGAGTTTGCAGCTCAGGCATAAAATCCTATTGGCTGAGGAGCAGCTAAAGTTCTGAATGGGTTGTCACAGGGATTGTGGACCAGTGGCTGCAGTGGCACTAATAATGATGGGAGTCTACGGCGGCAGATAGAGTTGAAAGTATCTGGATGTATGAAGGCAGGGTGTTGGGAAGTTGGTAATTAGAAGGATGGAGAATAAGAGAAGGTGTTGAAGAAAGAGGTGGAGTTCGTGGTGAGAGGGTGGGTGGTCGGGGGGATGGCGATGTAGAGGGGTGTGTGTGGAGAGTAGGTGCGAGTGGTGAGGGTAGGAGAGCTGTGATATGGAATGGTCGATGGTGTCACGTGGTGATGTGCGGGATTCGTGATGGTTTGAGTGAACCGTCGATTAAAGAAGACATTTTGCATGTCTTTGGAGTTGAAGTACGAATAAGTCTGGCATCGATTGCGAAGCTGGAAGAATTGAGAGCAAGGAAGAAGACATTTGATGTGTCTGAAATGAGAAAGAATAAAATGGAGACAAGATTTCGGTTTAATCAAACGTTTTCTTCCTTCCTCAATTCTCCTTTCTAATCACACTTTACTTTGCTAATCCACTTCATTCTTACTCCTTGTTTTGATGTGTTATTATGTAAGAGTCCTTCCTCTTAACGAATGTTTCCTAAGTTAACCCTTGTTATTGTCATCTCATCAGCCGTATAAGCTGCGATTATACTCCATGACTGTCACTTGTGGTCCCTCTGATGCACCCATGAGTTTGTATCTGTATCCATCCATGACTTTTTGCCCTCTGTCGTCTATGTGTTTACATTAATGTCCTTGTGTATTTTATGCTTTGTACTATAACTATTTCTTGGTTGTAACTCACCTTACGTCCATTTGTGGTTTGGATATCTGCAACATTATTCTCTTTTACTTTTGAACCCTTTCCTTATATTTTTAAGATCCTTGTTTCTCTTTTATCTTCCTCCTTCCTCAGTGTCACAATATTTGTCTTCTACCACTTCAACCTAGCAAATTCTACTACTCTATCCCATCATGCCTCACATCTCCATTCCCAAATCACTTCCTACTGACTTCCTATGGGATCCTAACCCCTCACAAACCATTCCCATCTCCTGTTCCTTTCTTTTTGCCCTATCGTCTATTCTGTAAAGCAGGGGTCGGTAACTTCTTTGTCTCCACAGACCGGATCGAGTATTATTGACAGATAGCGAGCCGGACGAAGGCTATAAAAGAATAATCATGGAACATTACACTATATAAAATTTAATTACGACTGCTGACTATACTTAAAAATTACTTGTATTAACCATAGATGAATGTAATAATGGAAAAAAAAACATCATTTATTCAATTTAAGACATCGGTGGAATCATTTGTTCAAAAATTCTTAAAATTACATGGCAGCCAAAAAATTAATGGGAAACCTAATGTGTTTTGTTCTTTGAAAGTTCCTCAATATTAAGCTTCAAACTTGTTGATGCCAAGGGCAAGATATTGTCAAGATGATAATCGGTTAATCTTGTTCTCAAATTATTCTTATTTTGCTTCAATTTGGAAAAGAATTGCTGACACTGATAAGTGCTTCCAAATAAAGAAGCCATATGTTTTGCATGATTCACTAAGTTGGTATACTTCCCGCTTGGAAAAATATATTTTGTATAGAAGTGAATCAATGAAACATCTTTAGAATGAAATTTAAATCTCAAAAAAGTCGTCACACTGCATATCAAATGAATTCCATTTGAAAACATTCTGGTACTGTCTCCACCTCCACATCAAATGGTGTCGCAAACCATTTAAACTGATTTGCATGAGGACGACAGGCAGCAAAACGTGATGCAAATTCATTTCTCAAATCCTGGATTATATTCACAAATACCTCGGAATCCTGTGGTTTCCTTCCTTGAAATGATGGAAGATGGGCATAATTTTTATTTCGAAGTTGATGTTCCCACAACTTCAAAGGCAACAATATGGTTGTATATTCATTTACGAGCTGAGTTTTACCATCAAGTTGTAAATCTAAGCTATTTAAATAAGTCCCAATATCCACAATAAATGCCAAAGTAGCAAGCCAATCAGGATCTCGAAAATATGAACTATCCACACGTTTGGTTTCGAGAAATATCACCACCTCTTTGTGTAAGGCAAGTACTCTTTTTAGCACTGATCCTCGGCTAAGCCAGCGTACATCGCAGAAATAAGAAAGGTTTCTATATTCTGCCTCAATATCTGACAAAAACTGTTTAAATTGACGATGATTCACGGCCTTCACAATAATATCCATAACATTCTTAAATTTCAAAGACTTGGCACACAACGATTCTTGAGGGATAATGTAATGAATTTTAACTAGTTCCAAGGGTTGCTATATGATCTTGCAGTAGTGCAACAAACCTTCTTTTGTCCTACCATTGCTGGGGCACCATCATTTGGGATGCCAATTAGCTTCGAAAAACTCAAACTTCATTTCTGATATCATTTTCAACAAAGCTTCAAAAATGTCGACTCTGGTTACGGTTTCCTTCATCGGAATTAGCTAAGTAAATTCTTCAAAGATCTGAAAAGTTGGAGTCAGTCCTCGCACGAAGACAACAAGCTGTGCAGTGCCACTTGTCTGTACTCTTATCCACTGCAATCGAAAAACATTGAAAATTCACTGCAGGTGTTGATTAATTGATTTTTACCATCTGCTGACATTTTTTCAACCCTCCGTGTGACCGTTGTCGGGGACAGGCTGATAGTTTCAAATAAAAAACTTTTTTCTGGACAAACAATATCCAATACTGCCAATAAGCAGTCTTTAAAAAAAATCACCATCTGTAAAAGGTCTCATCTTTTCAGCGATGCGTTTTGAGACTTCATAGCTGATAATTGTATTTGCCACATTTTCGCCTTCTCCGTTTAAAAAAAAATGACGTTTATTTTCCCAAACTAGACTCCAACCGTTCGGTTTCATTTTCCCTTGCTTGTCCAGTAAATGTCCTCAAATTTTCCCAGTGGTGCGTCTCGTAATTCCGCCTATCATTTGCTATCTTATTCACAGCAATGCATTCTCGACATATGAGACGAATCGGGTTCCCACTGCGCTCAAGGAAGAAGTAATCTAATGTCCAAGTTCAGCATCAGCATTCAACATCCACCTTTCTCCCATAAAAGGCCTAAACGAGCAGAAGTAGTGGGGGAGCATCATAGCCATGTGTTGAGAGGGATTCTATGGGGTTTAAATAATTCACCCCTGGAAACATGGGTGGTTCTTTCAACATCCTTAAATAACCCTTATTCAGGGACCTTTTGAGCGGGATGGGCTACTCAACCAGAAGAAAATTCTAACTGGGCCCCACATGCAAGGTCATGTGCTGTTTATCTTGATATAAGCTCACCATGTGGCGCACATATTGTTGTGATGCATGTGCCTAGTGTACCCTTATCAGACGGGTAGTCCTGATGGATATACTGGGCTTCGTATATTTTACCTTAGTGTCACTTTGATGGCATGCACTGCTCTCTCACTCAATAATAATAATAACAACAACAATAATAATAATAATAATAATAATAATAATAATAATAATAATCAGACAAATACATAACAAAAACACCAGGACTTACAAACACATATAACATACAGAAAATTGCACTACTAGGCACTGCACACATCCTACGCAGAACACTTTCCATACAATAACCATCAGAGCATCACAACAAATCACAGCACATACCCAAGGCACACAGAGCTGCGCTCGGTAGTGAAGTGAAAGCACGCTATAAAAAATAAAACTACTGAATAATAATAATAATAATAATAATAATAATAATAATAATAATAATAATGATGATGATGATGATGATTCATACAAGCTTTGAAATGAAGTAGTCACCCGCATTAACACAAACAAATGCACACACGTATTCATATAGAAAAGCAACCAGAAACACTCACACCTCCACTCACACACACACACACACACACTCACACGCACGCACATCGGAATACTAAGTTTGGCAGATAATAATAGCTGAAGTGGTTTCATGACCTCGAGTGAAACACGTTGCGTCATTTGTAGGAATTCTCATAAAAGTCCATTAATATTGACTCAGCCAGTCGAATCGTTAGTAACGAGAGCTTCCAGTTGAAATTGCATATAATTACAAACTTACTTAATCAACAAATTACCTTTTAAATTCTCTTACACAATCTTCGACAACAATGATTTCAATTGCTCGGCGCAATCAATATTAAAGTTTATACTTCACTCATCGTTAGAAGCAGAATGAACTCTTAAGATGGAGTCCACATCAATACAGAACGAGGAATGGTTTCTATTTAATGGCTTCCTGGTGTTTATGATTGTCGTTGACCGCGCCGGGAAAAATGAGACAAACTTGTGACCCCCGAGGAAATTTGCGTCGTAAAACTAAGCGGTTAAAACATCTGAAAATTATACGTACATACATACATGCATACAAGTAT
>NC_042999.1:9672273-9684773 GCF_006345805.1 Octopus sinensis | reverse complement strand
ATAACTATATAAGCATTTTTAGAGAGTTATAGCCAAAAAATAGCAAAAGATGCATTAAAAATGAAAAAAAATAAGGTAATTTTTTTTAAATCGTTGACACATCGTAGATATTTTTAGAGAGTTACTTCCCTTATATAAAAGGCGAAAAAATGCATTAAATGGAAAATATGATGGTAAATTTTTTTAATCGTAGACTCATCGTAGACGCACGCTAATACCCAGAAGGGCTCGATATGATCACGACTATAAGATACCCGCTTTTGATACACTGCACCGCAAAGTGGAGTAGTTAGGAATCTAAATCGTAGGAGACAGACACCAACTTCACTCTTATATAAAGATGCTTTTTTTTTTTTAGTCATAGATTAGATTTATGAAGGTCTTCAGTAGAAATCCTTCGAATTCTGACTCGCTGCTTGATATAATGAAATTCGTATCCATTTTTTGTCAGAATTACAATTTTGAAAACACAATAGGAACAAATTTCGAAAAGAAATCTCCCATAATTCACGGATTAAAATTACCCTTCGATTTTGTACAAAACTGTAGTTGAAGTGTTTACGAAGTATAATACGTGTTTTCACGAATGTACTAAAGAGATTTGCTCTGATATTCTCATTGAAATATGAATAGTAAATTCGGGCGGCTTGGTAACGAAAGGGTTTAAAACGGATGCATACATTTATTAATCTCTATTATAATAACTATATATAAGTGTCGTCTTTTATATACATAAACACTGTTTCATACTGCAATTATATATACATATATCTATATATAATATTATATAATAAAATATTACAGAGTAAAATAAAACCAATTTACCTTTTCTGTCCGTCCGTGTGTCTTTGCAAATGTGTTGGAATAAGTGAGTTTGATTTGGCGCCTTTTTTACTAATAACAACACACACGTGTTTGTATGTAGTTGTATGTGTGTATTGTATGTAGTTGTATATGTATGTGTATGCGTGTGTGTGAGGAAGACACACACACACTCGCACGCACACATGTACATCAATGCTTTCGGAGTGATATGTTAAAATATTGAGTTTTTCTCGAATTTTGTCTAAGTGGTGGTAAAATTGAAAGAAATTTTTTATGCATCACCCACTGAAGTACTCTGAAAATCTTAGGTAAATTCTAATTGAAGAAATTGTGTGAGAGTAAATGGTTATGTATTTATTGTTTCTGTTTGCTGTGTTTTTTTATTTTTTTGAGTAGTGGTTTAAATACTTTCAGTTTAGTCTTCCTGAAATCACTCTGTCGCTATTTACTTTCATTGTATTCGTTGCACACTGTGTGTGTGCGTTTGCGTGTGGTGTAAACCAGACTAAGAAAAGCATTTGACATACACACCAGAATGTGAGTTTTCTGTAAATTTTGCTTAATTGGAGTTTAAATTTTAAAAACTGGACCTGGCATGACGCGATGCATTCTACTCTTAAAAATGCTAGGTAAATTGTAATTGAAGAAATTCTATATTGTAGATTTGTATAACTCCCAATGGGAGGCAGATAAAATCTGCCTTTTATAATAAGAGATATTATATTATACGAGGGTAAGTCAAAAAGTAACGCCGTTTTGTTTAGGACAGGTATAATTACCAACACAGGAACATGTGTCATACAACAAAATGAAGCTGGTTCTCTGTGGATCACATCCCTACTTCTCAACATAGTCACCGTTTCTCTCAATAGCAATGTTCCACCTTCGAATGAGAGCATGTATCCTTGCCCCGTAAAATTCTGTTGACTGTTCTTTGAGCCACTTCTTCACTACAGTTTTCATTTCCTCGTCACTGGACTATCATTTCTTCGGCCCCATGAAAGAGGGTTTGAGAGGCTAACGTTATTCCTGCACACAACAAAATGGCATATATATACATATATATATACACATATATATGTATATATATATATATATATGTATGTGTATATATATATACATACATGCATGCATATCTATCTATCTATCTAACTATACACACACATATATATGTATACAGTGGTTTCAAATTTTGGTACATGACCAGCAATTCTGGGGTGGGGCCTAAGTCGCTTACTTCGATCCTAGTATTCAACTGGGCCTTAATTTATCGACCCCGTAAGGATGATGAAAGGCAAAGTCGACTTCGGCGGAGTTTGAACTAAGAACGTAAAGACAGACGAAATACCTATTTCTTTACTACCCACAAAGGGGCTAAACACTGAGAGGACAAACAAGGACAGACAAACGGATTAAGTCAAATACATCGACCCCAGTGCATAACTGGTACTTAATTTATCGACCCCGAAAGGATGAAAGGCAAAGTCGACCTCGGCGGAAGTTGAACTCAGAACGAAAAGACAGATAAAATACTGTTAAACATTTTGTCTGGTGCGCTAACAATTCTTCCAGTACAGTATAAATATTGATATCTATGCGATTGATTTAACCGATCTGTTTTGCACAGGAGTTAAAGGATAATCTAAGACGGTGCTCGACAGAAGGGACAGTATGAAAAATATATCGATGGCTATTATAATTTAATACTGTTTCTATTGCATATAAATCCTTAAAAATGTTTCAGCCCGAAAGCTGCGGCCATGCTGGGGCACCACCGTTGAATGAGCTACACTAGTATGTGAAACCACCTCTGATACGTGGGACTTGATCAACAAGAGAGTTCGACGCCGCTGCCCGCATCTCTGTTTCCTGCCGAGAGGTAGGTTCATCTGGAACCTCTGACAAGAAGAGATCCAGTTTAGTTTTAAAGAAACCCACATCCACACCATGAAGGTCTCTCAGGCATTTAGGAAGGATATTGAAGAGCTGTGGTCCCCTGAAACCCAAGCTGTTGTAGTATCTGGTCCTGTATTTTGATGGTGATGCTGGGATCTTTGGCACCATGCAGTGGCGTCCCATTCTGCCAAAATTCGGGATAAGACCCTCCAGGATTTTCCAGATGTATATCACTGCATATCTCTCCCGCCTTCGCTCCAGGCGGGAGAGATATGCAATGGATTTTTTATTCAAATGGGCGGCTGTTCGCAACATCAGTGAATGCTTTAGTCATTGTTTCCATCATATAGGAGATGACATATCTCGACTAAACGTGTCTCTGGTTGTAAGTACATGCAATCGATAAGTCCCAACATAATCGAAACCGACCTGTCAATCACTCTAGATGCTACTGTGAGGATTTTCTTCTTCCTGCATTATATATTGTGTTTTTCAAAACATTGCATCCACGAGAAAAGCTATCTCTGGACATGTACTGCAATAAATTGCCTTTCAACGATGTATGTACAGTAAATATGATACATAAGCGTACCCAATTTCCATCAGCTTTTCATTTGTGTTTTCATGGTTTTCATGTTTATCAAATTCTCTCTCTCTCGATAAGAAGACGCTTGCTCAAGGTGCTGTGCAGTGGGACTGAACCCAAAGCTACATCGCTGCAAACGGAACCTCTTAAACACACAACCAAGTCTACATTTATCAACCAACCCTAAATTTAACCGATAATATTATATAATCATACAGCTCGTAATATTACTTTGAACTAAGGTGGTATTTCGTCTGCCGTTACGTTCTGAGTTCAAATTCCGCCGAGGTCGATTTTGCCTTTCATCCTTTCGGGGTCGATAAATTAAGTACCAGTTATGCACTGGGGTCGATGTAATCGACTTAATACGTTTGTCTGTCCTTGTTTATCCCCTCTATGTTTAGCCCCTTGTGGGCAATAAAGAAATAAGAAACGTTAGCACGCCGGGTGAAATGCTTTGCGGTATTTCGTCTGTCTTTACGTTCTGAGTTCAAAACCCACCGAGGTCGACTTTGCCTTTCATCCTTTCGGGGTCGATAAATTAAGTATCAGTTGCGTACTGGGATCGATCTAATCGACTGGATCCCTCCCCTAAAATTTCGGGTCTTGTGTTTAGAGTAGAAAAGAATATTTCGTTGAACTATCTGAGGTTTTTCGATTCGTAATAAACCGTAATAATAAATTATATTTAATCAATACCCTTTATTTCCTAATATAATTGTCTTCTAGTGTTACTGACTCCTTTACTTTTCATATTGTTTAAGGAATCTCATATAAACTTTATCGTTTTAATTTCTTATAATTTATTTAACTTATTTACACCTCTTAGTCTTTTGTATTTCATTTATTCTCTAAATATTTGTCATACATTTTGCCTTATTTCCCTCCCGATTTAAGGTAATAAATCAAAATTTTCATTATATTTCTATTTCCTCGTTGAGACTTCAGAACTTTTGAGTGATTTTGTTTATGTTTTTATTAAGTGAAATATAATTTACCTCTATTTTAATAGGAATATAAATTTTCACTACGCTTTCTTCGCATCAGCTAAAATTTTATTGAAATTTAATATCTTTTCATATAATAGAAAATCAGAAATCTTTAAAAACTTTTTATATTCTTTAAAAATATTTTTTCCGGCGCCTTTTATATTCACAAATAAATTTATATTGAGCTAATATATTTTTTATATTGAGTTAATACTTTGCAATGCTTCATAAGTTTTACTTTACATTAATACGCCTGTTACGTATGAATACTGGCTTGTTAAAAATGTCAAATTTTGCTATTTCATTTTCATGTTTTCTTTAAAAAAAATTAGCAGGAATATTGGCAACGTCCAAAACACCAAACTTACTCCACTGTCTTGGAATTGAACCTGAAATCATGATAAACAACAAACAGGATTCTGTCAATGATTCATGACATCATCAAACAACGACCCATTCAGATCTCTGCCAGACACTTCAAGCACTTGTTTCTTTATCAGTAGATAATTGACCAACGGCAACAATAGAGCCAACAAATGATTAGTTAATTTGATCAGAATTGTAATAAACAACGTATTGTTTTGTTATTAACGATTTTGTCTTTGGCGCCTTCTCTTGGAAAGAGCTTGGCTATATATAAACGATGTGCTCGGTAATTGGCTAATGCGCGGTACACATTGGCTGCCGGTATATACGCTCGGCGAGCTAGCAGAAACGTTAGCGCGCCGGGCGAAATGCTTAGCGGTATTTCGTCTGCCGTTACGTTCTGAGTTCAAATTCCGCCGAGGTCGACTGTGCCTTTCATCCTTTCGGGGTCGATTAAATAAGTACCAGTTACGCACTGGGGTCGGTGTAATCGACTTAATCCGTTTGTCTGTCCTTGTTCGTCCTATCTGTGTTTAGCCCCTTGTGGGTAGTAAAGAAATAGGTATTTCGTCTGCCGTTACGATCTGCGTTCAAATCCGCCGAGGTCGACTTTGCCTTTCATCCTTTCGGGGTTCGATTAAATAAGTACCAGTTACGCACTGGGGTCGATGTAATCGACTTAATCCGTTTGTCTGTCCTTGTTTGTCCTCTCTGTGTTTAGCCCCTTGGTGGGTAGTAAGAAATAGGTATATACGCTCGTCACGTTCGGCTGCAGAATTCGACGACTTCAAAAATCCACTACCATCCCTGGCACACGCATCTCTCATGGACACACATGAACTGACTCACCAGTTGTAAATATCTTTTTCCAGTCGTTTCTCACAATGGCGACATTTTATATCAATGATGATAAATATTTTGTATTTAGAACTTTACGTAGAATTCCTTTTACCATCCTACAAAAATATACTTCATTAAACACTCCTTATGCACACACATACATGTAACGACTAGATCAGTCTTGACTGAATATTTGATTACCTCCCTTTATCGTTCTCCATCTTATTATATATTGAGAACAACCATATATCAGGTGTTTCCTTTTGATATATTTTATGATTCCTTTGTAATTTCTCCAGTGTATTTAAAATAAACTAATTCATTAAACTCTCTATTTTTTCTACATTATTTCTAGAACGAATTTCTGTTATCCCACAGCATCTTGAAAAGCCTGCGTTGGCGAAACTATGAAGTTTCTGTCCACTTTTAATAAAGGAAAATTACCTCTATTTCGTGTATGGTTTTCTTTATTCAGATAATGCGTGTTTTTCGCATAAGACGTCAACAGCAACAACGACAACAACAATAATAATAATGGTGATGATAATAGCAATAATATTAATAATAATAATAACAGAAATATAAACATAAGAGATACATAGATTGATAGATAGGAAGAAATAGACAGATAGAAAGCCAGACAGATAGATAAGTTTATTTATTGGCCACACAGGCTGCACACAGATGGGACAAATTACAAGGTAGAGCTTTTCTTTTGGGGGATGAAAAAAAAACAAAAAACAAAAAACAAGAGAACAAAAAAAGCAGTTTTGTAGGCATGTGAGCAGGTATGCATGTCTGTCTGTTTGTCCAACTATCTATCTGCTTACATATCTGTCAATCTATCTGTCTGTCCTGCTGTCTGTCTACCTCCCTACACAAAGATACAAAGGATTCAAATTGTATTCAGTGTGAAAAGCAAAGTGAAAATATAACGGACACACGTACACAGACATGCGGATGTTTATAAGTGTTATCGAAATTCCACCCGACCAGTAAAAGAATAGCTCCCACCACCCATCACCACCCGCCACCACGGCCGCCACCACCATCACTGACACCATTATATGAATCCCTTGCTTACATTAGGTTCATATTTGTTATTCCGTGAGAAACAGATGGAACACTTTTCGTTTTATGAGTAAGTTTTTGTTACTGATGTATTTCAAATGAATCAATTTAAAAGATTCTGAAATATGTTTAGATGTGAACTGAAGCAGTAATATCTCACTAAGCAGAATTCTGGGTTTATGGAAGAACGCCAAAGTAAAGATACTGGCGTTACTCAAAAAAACCCCTTAAAATCGCTCTTTATTTACTATAAATAGAAAATCCAATATGGAGGATATCGCTAAGTATTCAAACGTTTATAATGTCAGTCGTAAGATCCACTAATCCCCGTGATCACCGTGACCGACCAGGCAATCAGATGTTGCTACACATCGCTGGTCACAATGCGCTTCGCATTGTTTTAGCCTTCAAATGACGCCACCCCGCTGGCTAAGCGAGCAGGCCAACAGAAAAAAGATTGAGAGAAAGTTGTGGCGAAAGAGTACAGCAGGGATGCCCCCCCCCTGCCGGAGCCTTGTGGAGATTTTGGTGTTTTCGCTCAATAAACACTCACAACGCCCGGTCTGGGAATCGAAACCGCTATCCTACGGCTGCGAGTCCGCTGCCCTCACCACTGGGCTATTGCGCCTTCACAAGCTCTAATACAAAAATGTAAATGATTTTCTATTATAGATTTTGAAAGCATGTGGATGTTACTGATATCTGATCAATTTGGGCATCGGTTTGTTTCTCCAAGGATTGTCTGTAGTACATCCCGTTGCCATCTCTATGTTAACTAATAGTAACAGAGCGATTGTCATTCAGTAACCTACACTTTGTGTTTGTATGGGAAGTAATCCCACGAAAAAGAACCCGGAACAAAACAAAAACAGAAACAAATACCTGAAAAACAACAAATAAAACACACTGTACATACAGAAAGATTTAACTTTAAACTGCAAGGAAGAAAGCGATTTGATTTTTCCGTTGATGGTCCACTGTACGAAACGTCAAACTCTCTCTATTTCTTTCTTATGGTGCAAAACTAAAATCTAGCATATATGTTAATCTCTCGTTAGTTCGAACATCCCGAGGCATAAATTAGTACCACAGAGAGATATAAAAGAAAAAGAAGTGGTAAAGTTAGTGAATCGAGTGGTTGGTAGTTCGAGTCCAGACAAGGAGTTCGCAAGTAAGGTACTTAACTCTCAACAGTCAAGGATCGTATAATTCACTACTGAAAGCATTGGCAGTGTCGTGGAATTGTCAGTCGTGATTGTTTGTTCCTTTGTTAAATTCCTCCCACAGGGAAAAAAACGCCTGAGATAGGCTAGAGTTTTCTCCTTGAAACATTTGTTTCTCATCTGCCGAAGGTTAAGACCTCAGCGAGAAGAATCTGTCTGATAGTAAATATATTGAAAAGGAACAGTGAACTGTTGACATCATTTGAATATAAGTTACTGCAAAGACATGAGTTCTAACCTTTAACAGAGAGGACAGATTTAAAAGTACTGCACAATGGCTGGAGGCGGGGAATTATGCAAATTCTGGTACTTCGAAGATTATCCAGAAATTCATTGCAGCGACTCACCCCCTTTTCGGGTCCAAGAGATAGACCCCAAATCATTTAAAAAACTCTCAATAATTTTATTGCTGGTTAGAGACGATCTTGTTGATGCAGGGTTTTTATACTTTAAGTAATTTAGCTGTGGAATCGATGCTATGAAGACACTTAAAATGAGAGCAAGTGTCTTGTAAAGGCCCAGCATGTGTTGTTATTGTCTAAATATTCTTATGATCCAATCTATGATTCGCCTGCATGGAGGATCCACTTTAATAATATTCACATGAAACAAAATGTCATCACTTATCAGAAATGCTCATGCAAGCGGGATATGGACAGTATTCTAGTTGTCTGCCATCATTCAACGATATTCCGGAAAGAATGTCTTCTGGAAATTTGAGGTTGTTTGGATTGAATTCAACGAAATGAAAATTTTGGTATGTTGGTGCAGTTTGGTTAAGGCTGTTACCCGGTTGACACCATGGAAGGAAGCACCATTAAGTGTAACTCCATCATCATACAAAGTACTTGGAAAAGCTGTAACAGAATTGATGACACTGCTCCAGAATGGCCAGAGCCAGCTAATTTGTACCAATAAAAGAGTTACAAAAGATGCAGAACATTCCAGAGAAAGGAAAAAAAAACATTATATATTTCTTCATTGCCCACAAGGGGCTAAACATAGAGGGGACAAACAAGGACAAACGGATTAAGTCGATTACATCGACCCCATTGTGTAACTGGTACTTATTTAATCGACCCCGAAAGGATGAAAAGTAAAGTCGACCTCGACGGAATTTGAATTCAGAACGTAACGACAGACGAAATACCGCTAAGCATTTCGCCCGGCGCGCTGACGTGTCTGCCAGCTCGCCGCCTTATAGGCGCAGGATTGGCTGTGTGGTAAGAAGCATGCAAGATTGCCTGCAGGCGGCGAGAGACTTAATCGGGGAGGCAGGGTAAGATGTCTCAGCGCCTCGATTCGAACTTGGAGATTGGTAAGAGGACTTAGCGCCTCAAATTGATTATTTTCTGAACATTTTTGATTGATAAGAGGCTCAGTGTAATTATTGTAATTATTGTAAGAGGTTCAACACCTCATTTGTGTTTTTTTAAAAAAAAACAATGTGATCGGGAAGTCACAATTGGCGGGCGTTGGCTGCTTCTCCCACCAACCATCTCTTGTTTCATTCCATCATAATCATTGTGTCTGTGTCCAGCCCGCAATGCTTCAGCATTTATCGCAAATGTAAGGAAATAAAGAAGCTTGCTCCCAAGCCACACGGTTCCGGGTTCAAGTCCCACTGCGTGGCACCTTGGGCAATTGTCTTCTACTATAGCCTCGGGCCGACCAAGGCCTTGTGAGTGGATTTTGTAGAAAGAAACTGAAAGAAGCCCGTCGAATATAATATATATATAATATATATATTATATATATTATATATATATATATATATATATATTATATGTATATATATATGTATGTAGTATATATATATTATACTACATATATATATAATGTATGTATATAATATGTATATATTTATATATATGTATAATATATATATTATATATATATATATGTATGTATATATATAATATATATATATAATATGTATGTATGTATGTATGTATGCATGTATGTATGTATGTATGTATGTAATATGTGTGTGTTTGTTATCTGTGTCTGTGTTTGTCCACCCACCATCTCTTGAAAACCGATGTTACTGTGTTTACATCCCCGTTACTTTGCAGTTCGACAAAAGAGACCGATAGAATAAGTACTAGGCTTACAAAGTGTAAGTGCTGGGGTCGATTTATTCGACTAAAAGTGGTGCTCCAGCATGGCCGCAGTCAAATGACCGAAACAAGTAAAAGAGCAAAAGAATACAAACAATTAATCACCTACCCGGCTCTGTTGGTTGGTCGTAGTCGTTTGGTCATGCAATTGGGAGGTATCCAGGTTTGAAACCCAAACCCCGACGGCCAATGTGGCAAATGGAATTCGTTTCGTAACTTGGAGTTTTAGATTCCGGCACCAATCAAAATAATAGACATTTCGACCCAAATTGTAAATCTGTGCTACTTTAAAAATAATCTTGAACGGAAATTGCTGACTGACTCTACGAAGGACCACTAGATGGCCGAACGAGAAATCAGTAAAAACAAAATCACTAAACAAAATCGATAGTCCATGATTATTATCGATTAGAAATCAGCTATTTTTATCTGAACAAATGTCTTCGTGCATTTCTTTCTTATCTTTTCTTTTCTTTTCTTTATCCCGTCCTTCTTTATTTTTTATCTTTTATGAATAAAATGAATAAGGCCTTTAGGAGTGTCTGAGTAGAGTGGCCATATTGCCGTGTATTTGTATTCACTGACAAATACACGAGATTTTGATTACTGTACAGGCAGACGGCACGCAAGATCTATTTATTATTTATGCATCTACACAAACCGCTTTAAACATTTTCCCTTCAGTGAAACGTTTTATGATTTATACTCGACAGGATGAATATACAGTATTTATACACATGTATATATACACATGTATATATACACAACTTCTTTTCGTTTTTGCTTTCCTTTCTCCACGTGTAATAGTTTGTCCAAAATTAAAATACCACCACAAAAACATCAGTTAATTTGATGGTGGGAAGACACCACAGAGAGAGAGAGAGAGAGAGAGAGAGAGAGAGAGAAAGGGAGAGAGAGAGGGAAAGAGAGAGAGAGAGAGAAAGAGAGAGAGAGAAAAAGAGAGAGAAAGAAAGAGAGAGAGAAAGAAAGAGAGAGAGAGGAAAAG
This sequence comes from Octopus sinensis, assembly GCF_006345805.1. Lineage (NCBI taxonomy): Eukaryota > Metazoa > Mollusca > Cephalopoda > Octopoda > Octopodidae > Octopus > Octopus sinensis. Next base: position 9,673,851 of record NC_042999.1, on the reverse strand, counting down.
AGAGAGGGAAAGAGAGAGAGGGAGAGAGAGAAAGAAAGAGAGTATTTCTTTATTCACCATAAGGTTGAGAAAAAGAGGGGACAAAACAAACGTTGGGGTCAGGGTATCGAATGAGACGAAACATGAATAAACAAACAATTAATATATATACAATTAAATGAGAATGAGTGATTAACAAAAAATGAAGCGGAGGACGCGGTCGACCCCACAAACCACATACTCACACTGAAGACTTTGCTTTATCCTTTTTTACATTCTCGATTAAATAGGTTCTTTCACTCGCAACATACTTGCTATAGACTTCCATCTTTTACGAAACACACTTTGCGACAGGCATTTCTTCTCCAGCCTTATTTTCCGTTTCATGTGGAAAACGAAAAAGTCGATTAGCTCGAGACTGGAGATAAACATGCCTGTTGCAATTCCTTTTACTTTCTCCTCGTTTCACACTACTTCTTTCGCCATAGCAACTACCGAAAGAAAACAGGCTCGCTCCTCCCTATTCAGGAAGGTCGGCGGAACTATCTTAATTACAGATTCGCTCGACAGTTGTACTCTTCTCGAATGCGACAGCAGGTGTTCGACATAAGTCCAGAGTTCAGTCACCTTGGGGCATTGCACAATCGCGTGCAGGACAGTTTCACTGTCCCTCTTACATCTTGCACAAACCGGCGAAGGTGCACACCCATGTCTAAAGAGCTTATCTCGAACCGGTAAAGCTCCTCTGTAACATTGCCAGGCCAGGGACTTTTGGTAATTATCCATAGGCCCCGGACCGAATGTTCTTTGGAACAGGCTGGCCAGTTGATTTTCGTCGAAGCCCAGAGTTTCTCCTAGGACGTCGTCACACTTAAACTCTACTAACCCTCTATAGAAGAACGCGGTAGTAGCCCCGCCACCGGCGTTGCCCGACTGGGAGAGAAGCACGAGTGCCTGATAGCACTCTGCATGCCACATGCCCAACCTCGGTCTACACTTGATCCATGGGTTCAGTTCGTTAAACGATGTGAACTGTGGAAATAACAGCTTGACAAACGGAGACCACACCTGCTCACCGTCCAGGTAAATCCAGAGGTGCCTAAGCCTGAGCGCATGTCTGCGCATTTTTAGCCACGGCATCCCTAACCCACCGTTCAGCGGCTTTTGGCAGCAAATAGAGCGCCTTACAGAGGTCTGCTGCCCCTCCACAAAAAGCGAAAGAGCATGCGTTCCAGTTTGTTCAGCCACGAATCGGGGCAAGGCACTACGGTTAGGCGGTAAGTGATTACAGAGGCGATAAACACTTCTGCAACCTCCGCCTTCCTTTCAAGGACAGATTCCGTTCAGACCATGTCTGAGTTAGGAGAGCCACCTTTCTCGCCACCTCGCTCCAATTCTTCTCTATCTGGAGATCTGGACCTAACCAGATCCCAAGCATTTTCACCGGTCCTTCCGTCCAACGTCCTACGACGCTGTCGGAAGACATCGACTTGCCCCTCCAGGTGCCGAGTTGCAAGCCGACCGATTTATCCCGGTTGACTTTCGCTCCTGCCACCGCTTCGTAGTCCCTTAAGGCCTCACCCACCCACTGTAGGTGCT
>NC_042999.1:9602273-9667273 GCF_006345805.1 Octopus sinensis | reverse complement strand
TTCATCAATACGCTAGGGAAATATACTACTACTACTACTACTACTACTACTACTACTACTACTACTACTACTACTACTACTACTACTACTACTACTACTACTAATAATAATAATAATAATCTTTTCTACTATAGGCACAAGGTCTGGATTTTTGTGGGGATGGGGACAGCCGATCACATCGACTCCAGTACTCAAGTGGTACTTGATTTATCGACGCCAAAAGGATAAAAGGCAAAGTCGACCTCGGCGGAATAACAACAACAACAACAACAACAACAACAACAACAACGACAACAACAATAATAATAATAATAATAATAATAATAATAATAATAATAATAATGATAATAATAAATGCCCTGATGCAGTACCAGGCAGTGGCTCTTGTGGCTTCCGATCTTAACTGATTGCAAGTGATATCATGTACATTGTTTTGTCTTGGTATAAAAGATGGGCTACAGCAAATATTCTGCTCAATACCACAGATTTGCTTGTCAGTTGTTTGACCTTAAACCAGTTGAGTATGTTCCTTAGTGGCTGACGATATGTGCATCTCTCATCATGAGCAGAAGTAGTGGGGGAGCATCATAGCCATGTGCTGAAAGGAATTCTTGGAGGTTTGGATAATTCACCTTTGGAAACATGGGTGTTTCGTTCAACATCCTTAAACAACCCTTATTCAGGGACCTTTTGAGTGGGATGGGCTACTCGACCTGAAGAAAATTCTAACTGGGCCCCACCTGCAAGGTCATGCTCTGTTTATCTTGATATGACATCACCATGTCGCGCACATATGGTTGTGATGCATGTGCCTGGTGTACCCTTATCAGACGGGTAGTCATGATGGGTATATTGGGCTTCGTATATATTACTCCAGGGTCTCTTTGATGGCATGCAATGCTCTCTCACTCAATAATAATCCTGACATCCTTTTCAGTTCATACCGTTTCTTTTTTTGTGTTCTTTTCCTCTTCAAAATTCTCTTTACACAATTATCAAGTTTGATGATGCCCAACTTTTTCACATATTTCCGCAACGGTTCTACGGCAACGTTTACATCCCACACTAAGCTGTTTTCCCCTTCTTCATCAGAATCCTGGCAACTGTTCAACCCTCTCCCATCCCTTCTTTTGGACAAGTACAACCTATCAGTATCACTCTTGGGACTAAATGCTCCCTACACTCTCAACAGTGTCCGTGTTTTCCTATCCATATTCATCAGTTCTTTCTTTTGCCAGTTTATGATTCCAGCCACAAATCGAAGTGATGCTATCGCCCCTGTATTTACTGATTGGATTTTATTCCACCCTCTCAATTTTGATTGCAACACCAACCTTAGTCTTCGGAAATATTCTTTCCTCAGTTGTTCTTCCATTTCCTTCTCCATGATTTCATTGAACTCTAGTATGCCAAGGTACTCATAGCCTTTCTTTTCAATTTGTTTCATTACTTTTCCCATTTGGTAATTCTATCCCTGCCAGGGACCCTACCTTGCCTTTTTTCAGCTTCATTATATCACATTTCTTGAGTTAAAATTCCATCTTAACATCAGCGCAAAAACAGTGAACCGTGTTCACCAAGGAAATCACTGAGGAAAAAAGTGTACGGTCAGTTTGCAAGAGATACGAACCTCAAAACAGATATGGAAGGCCTGTGATTATGAATGCGGATTTGTGACCTAAAGATAGAAACAGAAGCACTTATATGCGCAGCACAAGAACAAGCATTGAGGACAAACTATGTGAAGTGCAGAATTGATGATACAAGTGAAAAATGTGTGGTGTGAGGGGAGAAACAGCGTGGCCCATGGTTAGTGAATGTCCGAAATGACCACAGCACGAATACAAAAAACGACATGTAACAAGAATGATCCATTGGGAACTTTGTGGAAATTATGGCCAAGAAAGATCAAAGCCCAAATCTCTGAGGGAGTTCCCGAGAATGAAGACTACAAAATACTGCTGGATGCAATGATTCAGTGTGGCCATCAGATCAGACATCTGGAACCGGACATTGTTGTGGTGAACAGAAAAGAAAAAAAAAACATGCCTGTTAATCGACATAGCATGACCCAGTGACAAGATTGAAGAGAAAAAGAAGAAAAACTAAACCACTATGACAATTTGAAGTGGGAAATAGGAAAGGATGTGAGCAATGAGGAGGGTAGACGTGATACCCGTAGAAATTGGTACGCTTGGAAGTATCAGCACTCAACTGGTACAAATGTAAAAATAGAACAATGACAAAAATTATCATTGCCTGGAAGTGAAAGGTCTCTCCGCAGGGTTCTTGAAGCATGACCAATAAACAAGTGTCACCTTAGTCTGTTGGATGTGGGTAGCTGACACCTTCCACCATACCCAGCAAAATAAGCTGTTTTCTCATCAAAATAATAATAATAATAATAATAATAATAATAATAATAATAATAATAATAATAATAATAATAATAATAATAATGTCAGTTGTTTGACCATAACCAGTTGAGCATGTCCCTTAGTGGCTGACGATATGTGCATCTCTGATCACGAGCAGAGGTAGTGGGGGAGCATCATAGCCATGTGTTGAGAGGGATTCTTTGGGGTTTGGATAATTCACCTCTGGAAACATGGGTGGTTCTTTCAACATCCTTAAACAACCCTTATTCAGGGACCTTTTGAGCGGGATGGGCTACTCAACCTGAAGAAAATTCTAACTGGGCCCCACCTGCAAGGTCATGTGCTGTTTATCTTGATATGAGATCACCATGTCGTGCACATATGGTTGTGATGCATGTGCCTGGTGTACCCTTATCAGACGGGTAGTCATGATGGGTGTATTGGGCTTCGTATATTTTACCCCAGTGTCACTTTGATGGCATGAACTGCTCTCTCACTCAACAACAATAATAATAATAATAATGATGATAATAATAATAATGATGATGATGATGATGATGATGATGATGATGATGATGATGATGATAATGATTGTTTCTAATAAATGCACAAAGCCTGAAATTTGGGGAGGAGTTCAGTGGATTATATTAAGGGCCGAGGGATGAAAGACAAAGTTGACCTGGCGGGAATTGAACTCAGAACGTAAAATGTCGAAAGAAATTCCATCAAGGTTGTTAGAATAAGTACCAGTAATATAGTGAGGGTTGATCAGTTTTGTTTTTCGGATTGTTGCAAACGCATTCACAGATGGAACCTTACACACACAGATCCAGACCCATGCACACACGCACACGCACACACACACACACGTGCATAAATACACACACAGTCACACATACATATAACTCTACACACACACACTCTCGCGCATACACGCTTCCTTACACACTGCATTATATCTGAGCGTGGTTTCTCGATTGATCTTCAGAGAAGACCCACTCCCACCTCCAAAGCCGGCAGAATCGTTAGAGCGCCGGAAAAAATTGCTTTGTGGCATTTTACATTTTGAGTTCAAATCCCGCTTTGCCTTTCATCCTTTTCGGGGTCGATAAATTAAAGCAGCAGTCGTGTATCGGTGTCGATGTAATCGATCAACCTCTCCCCTCAGAATTATTAACCTTATGCCTAAATTAGAAACAATGCCTGGCGATGGTCATATATGGAATAGTAGGACAAAAAGTGAAGAAACAGTGTTTACTATTGATTATCCTAGAGTACATTGAGGACCATAGATTATCACAGATTACCACAGAGGACAATGGATTATCGTAGACTACCAGAGATTCATAAGGTTCAATAGATTACAGAAGAGTACCATAAATTGCAAAAGAGTACCTTGTAGCACCGTATGTAATGACAGAGTACATTGAGGACCATAGATTATCACAGAGGACAATGGATTATCGTAGACTACCAGAGATTCATAAGGTTCAATAGATTACAGAAGAGTACCATAAATTGCAAAAGAGTACCTTGTAGCACCGTATGTAATGACAGAGTACATTGAAGACCATAGATTATCACAGAGGACAATGGATTATCGTAGACTACCAGAGATTCATAAAGTACTGTAGGCTCACATAGTACCATAGGTTACAGAAGAGTACCATAAATTGCAAAAGAGTATCTTGTAGCACCGTATGTAACGACAGAGTACCATAGGCCATAAATTTCCGTAAGTTACATAGATTACCAAAAAGTACTATAAACACACACACACACACACAGATACATACACACACACATATGCGCACACACACGTACACACACTCATGCACACACATGTGCACACACTCATGCACACACACATGTTGTTAAGTTAATGTCTTTACTGTATTTCTGTGGCAACAGTGATTCATAAGATCCGCAACATGAAATTCTCCGGAAGCAATCAATATTTAGCTTCGATAATATTTATAAATAGACGCACATTTCTTAAGATGGTGGCCGGAAAGCAATAAGCACAATCTCATGGGGTTTGTATATTGTCGGCTGAGTGTAGATGGCAGCTATATTAGGATATATATTTCATTGATCCACTGGAGAGATGAATGATCAAGTCACCGTCAGTGGGATTTGAACCCCAGAATAAACAGGCGTGAAACTAGGGGCTGTTTCACATCCTCCTGACGTAGCACTCTTTGTCTGACCATTTTAATTATAAACTTAGATATGTTTCAACCAAAGATTAGTCCAGGCCATGTCTAACTTAATAGCACCACCTGATAGGATTATTTGAATCCTGTTTAAGTCAAGTTTTGTTTCTGGTCCATTCAAGTAGTGAGTTTTTGTTGGGTGAGTTGTATCCAATTATGGGTGGCTTATCTGGTAATCCTTGAAGAAATCTGTCCAGACTCCATTTAAAGGTGATGGGGTCTTTTTCCTCTTTGATCTCTTTCGGGACAATGTTAAATAGGGCAGGGCCTGTTGAAGAAAAGAAATTATGTTGCAGTGTACCTATATGCTGTGATCTTGAATTGGGCAGGGGACGTATGGCCCGTGGTCCCAGTCTTGGATGAACCTTGAAGCTAATGTTTAGGTCGTTTGGGCAAAGTTGGCGGTATATTCTCCACATTGTACAAATGATGTACTGCTCACGGCGACGCTGGAGAGAGTAGAGTTTCAAGGCTTTAAGGCGATCCCAATAATCGAGAGCAGCCATGCCTTCAATTCGTTTAGTGAGTGCTCTCTGGGGGGATTCAATTTATGTAAAATTGACAAACGAGAAGTTACGTCGGCATAGATGGGATTTGAAATATGGAGCTGACGGTTCAGGACTTGTTTCTTGTAAGATTAAATAGAAAGATTTATGAAGGAACCACACCGGGACAAACACACCAGGAACACATCTTATTTTAGGATTAGTTTTGCCATGAACCCTACGACCTATAAGACTGGAGATCCATTCAGTTTCCCTGACGTATAAGCGACTGAGTAGAGCACAACCCCTTGGATGGGAGGTCAGTCCTTCGCAGGGTTAACTTCCCAGCATTTGCTGGAAGACATAGCTGAGTGGACTGGAGCAACGTCATAAAATGAAGTGTTTGGCTCAGGAACAGAACACAATTCCTGGTCTGGGAATCGAAACTACGATCGTAAGATCCTGAATGCAACATACTAATCATTAGGCTACTCACTGTTATGTGTATGTGACTGTAAATATATATGACTGTGACACACACACACGCACAGGCACACACACACATACACACAGGCACACACACAGATACACACAGATACACAAACGCACACATACACTCACATACACCCAGCTACAAACAAGTGCACTCCTACCCCTAAGCAAACACAAACACACATACACACACACACATATATATATATATATATAGTGAGAGAGAGAGAGAGAGAGAGAGAGAGAGAGAGAGAGAGAGAGAGAGAGAGAGAGAGATGAATGGTCAAATTCTTATATCTTCTCGTTTCTAGATATTCAATATTATTCAGCGCCTCCTTCATCTTCTGCATTATTTATATTTGATTTTAAAACTTTATTTCTGAAATCTAAAAAAAAATACCCTTTAAAATGAAAAAAAAGAAGCCCAAAAAACCAAACAACTCATTTCAATGGTCGTATGTTTAAAATTTACAGTTCTTCTGACGCCAGCCTCGTTGTGGGTAAACGAAAAGGAAAAACAAAACAAACTTATGACAGCTTCGAGAAGTTTATTACTTCTGAATGTGTTGACTGGTTGACTGGTTGGTCGGCTGGTTTGTTGGTTTGTTTACATCAAAATTTCTCTTCATTCGTCCAGTTTTCTTTCTGCCATCCTTTTGCAAATAATCGTTTCACCCATCTTTCTTAGACTTTAGATTTGACCGAACTCTTCGAAATTACATTTACTAATGACATGCAATTAGCTTTGATGGGATTTCAACAGCTTTATTTGCATAACACACACACGCGCCCCCACAGAGAGAATTTTAAGTACACAAACGAGGAACTAGTACTCTTCTCTTGGAGAGTACTCTTCTTGGGAACGCCCTCATTGGACACGTGAGCTAAGAGCATTTCTCTGGTCTTATCGTTGTAGAGAAGGTGAATGAGGATCACCCATAAAGCTGACTGACCATATTAAAAGTTTCCACCAGGTCAACGAAACAAGATACAAGTCCATGCTCTGACCAAAGCCTTTCCCTGCACTTCCCCAGTGAAAGTCCTACCCACCGTACTCAGTTCGGACGAGAAGCCTCATTGTAACCCCATCAGGTTTACTTCAGAATTGGAATGAATTTTTTCAGATTGACACGGGACAGGATTTTGCTCTTAGTGGAAAGCATGTAGATACCTCAAGAATTATCGCAGTTTCTTCAAGAGTCTGTGATCTCGAAGACAGTTAATATTGCAGCAGCCCACATGTCAAGTGGCATTTCCCCCTCTTTTTAAACACTGACAAGGACATTGTAGGATGCCCCTAGTTCTTTGTACAGTTCTGAAGGAAAAAAAAAACATCCCTGTCAAGTGTCTTGCCACAAGTCATGGGCTTGATGACCTTTTCCGGGGACAGGAAGTTGTTGATGTGCTTAGGTTCGACTTTTGGTTACTCAGAAATCGGATTAGAGTCGACTGGTCGAAAGTGGGTGAGTGTTTCAGATGCTGGTTGAAATGCTCTCATCTTTAGGATTTGATGCTCCTTGATAAGTGAGGATCCATCCATAGCGAATGGCGGAGTTGGATACGTATGTATGTATTTGTGTGCACGCGTGTGTGTATGTATGCATACATACATATGAATATGAATACACACACAAACACGCACCCCACCGCACATATATAAGGTACAGTTCAATAGATTCGTCAAAAAGCAAAATACGTTACTATAGGTTATGGACACTGTGAATCAGTACAGTTTTCGACGTATTTACGCAGTCTTCAGAACTGGAGAATGCTGAGTTGGCAGGCCTTATATTGAAAAGAAACACAGAAAGCGTTGTCGAGATATTACTGCTTTACGCGAGAAGGCGAGCTGGCAGAAACGTTAGCACGCCGGGCAAAATGCTTAGCGGCTTTTCGTCTGTCTTTACGTTCTGAGTTCAAATTCCGCCGAGGTCGACTTTGCCTTTCATCCTTTCGGGGGTCGATAAATTAAGTACCAGTTACGCACTGGGGTCGATGTAATCGACTTAATCCCTTTGTATGTCCTTGTTTGTCCCCTCTGTGTTTAGCCCCTTGTGGGTAGTAAAGAAATAAGAACCATTAGCATGCTGAATTAAATGCTTAACGCATTTTGCCCAATTTTACATTTTGATCTCAAAATCCGCCGATGTCGATCTTGGCTTCATATCTCCCCGGGGTCGATCAAAAAAGTACCAGTTAAGCACTGGGATCGATGTAATCGATTTGATCCACCCCTCCGAAATTGCTGGCCTTGTGTCAAAATTTGAAGCCGATATTAATACATTATCTAATGAACATGTGTTTCAGGAGACTGGCAGACATCAGTTACGTGAGCATAAAACCCAGTTATGGGAGCGAATGCCGCTGACCCCCACCGAAAAATGGATCGGCGGCATTTGTTTACCTAACTGGGTTTTATGCCTTCGTAAGTATGTCTGCCAATCTCATTGAAGACGGATACATTACACAAAATATTAATACCGACTGCATTTTCTTCTTTCCTTTTCTATCTATCTATCTATCTATCTATCTATCTATCTATCTATCTATCTATCTATCTATCTATCTATCTATCTATCTATCTATCTATCTCTATCTATCTATCTATCTATCTATCTATCTATCTATCTATCTATCTATCTATCTATCTATCTCTTTGTCTGTCTGTCTGTCCGGCTATGTGTGTGTGTGTGTATATATACATATATATACATACATGCACACACACACGCACACACACACACACAGACACACATATATCAGTCTTCGCATCGAAAAAGTCGAAAATGTAATAAAAACGTACACACAACATCTCTTTTAGCCTGTAGATAAAATGGTGGAGAGAGAGAGATAGAGAGAGAGAGAGAGAAAGAGAGAGACAGAGAGAGAGAGAATGCATGATTAATTACCTATGTGCAAGAAACAAACTACATATGTATCGTGATGTACTTAGCAGCTAATACAGCGTGAAGCAATGTGTTAAAAAAACCTAAACATATTCTCATTATTTGTTCCTAAATCACATAACAAATGTTTTTATTTATATCATACGAGCAGAAATAAAACCGTAAAAAACAACCAAAATGTTAAGTGCGTTACTTAATTCGATAAAAATTGCTGCAGTAAATAGCAGAAAACAGAAATGTGTGCATGTGTGGTTTTATATGGCTTATATGAAGATGGTTCGTGCATTTCCGGTCGATAGCGTAATAAAATTTAATAAACTATATTATGTTATGATAGAATATAATATGTAAAAGAAAGAGTGGAGAATATGAGGATTGGAACCGTGCCAGACAATATGACGAGCGGTTTTTAGTTTCGTCCAGAAACTTTTAGTTGTAATTCTCTGCGGGATCAACATCGCATTTCTGGTTTTTGGTCGGTAATATAATAAATTCCAGGCAAATGCAGGTTCGATATTATTATGCCATCAACCATAATTTGTGGGCTTACGCAATTGTAAAACTTAATGTAATGAGATACATAAATGAAAAAGAAATCGAGTTTTTGAGCCATGTATCGAATGGTGTATGTATCATTTGGAAAAAGAAATGGCTTTGTTAAATTCAAAATTACTAATTATATTTAAAAATCAAAATAACAAATAAAGATTAACACAGATCTGATCGAAGGAAATTAAAATTATTGTGTAAGCGCTTTACCTGCTTTCAGCTTTTGAAATTTGTGTTATAAAATAACCCTTATATATATATATATATATATATATATATATATATATATATATGTGTGTGTGTGGTGTGTGTGTGGTGTGTGTGTGTGTGTGTGTGTGTGACCTCGTGTGTACCGTTGGCGATTTTTTCCTCTGTCTTCCCATCTCTGGATCTTTCCTTCTCCTATGTTTCCAACGAAGAGCTCCGCTCGAAACGTTAAACCCTCCTTCTTTCCTGAGCGTCCAATAATACTATATTTGTTCCACGTCCTCGCGTTGTTGTGTTTTTTTGTGTTTTCTTGTTTGGATTAACTTTATATATATATATATATATATATATATATTATATATATATATATATATATATATATATGTATATTTAGGGATAAACCACTAGGTGTATAACCGTACGCTAGAAGAAGATCACATACGATCTAACTACAAAGAAAAATGTTCTCCAGAGAAAATTCAGCGAACACCAGATTGTGATGAAGAAGGGGAAAACAGCTTAGTGTGGTATGTAAAAGTTGCCGTAGAACCAGATACATAAATATTTGTGCCTACATGTATTGCGATATTCATTTTCCCCTTTCGTTCCCTTTCTTTCCGGTTGGTGGGTAACAGATTAGTTAGGCCGCTTAATCTTTTGCCAAGATGAAGTAACGAATACATAATATAATTCACTTCATCAATGTAATGAGGAAAATCAGAACTCAATTAATATAAACTAATTTCTAGCGTATACATACGTAAACGATTTTCATCGAAGCTTGGCTCCCTTTCTATTTCTATGCCTCGCTCCTGTAACTACACGGATATGTCTAAAACGGCGAGTTTAAATTTTGACACACCTTCCCCCTACAATTTCGGCGGAAGGGATAAATCAATTACATCGACCCCAGTGCTCAACTGGAACTTGTTTTATCGACCCCGAAAAGTTGAAAGACAAATTCAACCTAAGTGGAATTTGAACTCAGAACGTAAAAACGGACGAAAAGCCGCTAAGCATTTTCTCCGGCGTCTTAACAATTCTGACCGTTCGTCGCCTTGAGATGTCTCAAATATTAATGAATTCTTAGTGAAGGAACGAGGTCTTCAAAGTGTGTAGATTTATTGGGTGAGAAATGAAATAGAACAGATGTTTGAATAAATATACTTAATTTCACTTCATCACGTTGGATCTATTCAATAAAATGAATGTGTGTATCTTCACCAGAGACATTAGAGTTCGTGAAGGTCTTCTTGTTAATATCAAGCTAACATCTCAAGTGTTGTCGAATTTATTAAAAGTATTTTATTTCGTGGCCTGTTAATAATGGCCGACCAACAGCTATCGGTTATTTCACAGTTTCTAATTTAGAAAGCTTACTCCGTTAATGGTGTGGACGAATCACTCGATGGCCACTTTCTTTACTTTTTCCTAGGTTGGCAGACAGACGGGATTGCTTCACCAATTTTTCCTGCCCAGCAATTGAAGAAACTAGTGTTTAATGTAAAGTAAATGAAAATTAAATTCACTTTAGCGGTTACCTACGTACCTACCTATCTCTCTCTCTATCTTTCAACCTATTTCTCTCTATCTTTCTACCTACCCCCCTCTCTCTCTCTCTCTCTCTCTCTCTCTATCTATCTATCTATCTATCTATCTATCTATCTGTCTGTCTGTCTGTCTGTCTGTCTGTCTGTCTATCTGTCTGTCTGTCTGTCTGTCTATCTGTCTGTCTGTCTGTCTGTCTGTCTGTCTGTCTGTCCGTCCGTCCGTCCGTCTGTCTGTCTGTCTCCATTTTCTCGTCATGCCAAGTTTTCTCCTGTTTTTCTTTCCCTACTCTTCTTTTCTACATTTGGGGCTCTGTTGCATCATTCACTTTGAAGCTTCCCCGCATTTCCGCTGCTTCAAACGTTTCTTCTTCTTTCCCCTTCAAATAACTCGCAAAGCTGTTCTGTTCTTCTCTTACTCAACGCTCTCAGCTCACCCCTCCCCTTCACCCTTTCCCCTCTTTACACAACTCTTAGGATTCAGTTCCCCGTTCCTCGTCATTAGTTTACGCGTTCTCCGATCGATCTCTTGTCCTCCATCCTCATTGCTAAACATTACTCTTTGCCTTATTCCTCATCAAAAAGACGGCCCACGTGTCAATCGCTTTGATCTTATTGAGTACATTTAGCTTAGACTCTAACACGAGTCGGGCCCTCAGATACTATTACTATTAATATTATTGAATAATTATACGGCAACAGGAGGCTGGAAGTATATTTTCGGCAAACAGGACATAATTAAAAATATTTCTTGAAAACGGCGTTGTTAGAATTGCAAAGTCAGTTTATGGTTTGGTTGCCGCCATGATTTGAAATGATGGCCTGCCCCACAAGATTTTCCTATTGAAATATGCATCAATCTCCAATGTGTGGGAAGTTTTTGACCGCGCATTGCATTTGCTCATAATGATACTCAACAAAGATTGAACCTAGATCATGTGATTGCAAAACGGGCTCTAACTTCACGGCTACAGCCATCTCGGCTCATGTTTGCCTCTTCTATTATAGAGTAAATGTTTGCGAGGCAAACACGAACATATGTTATCGTTTCTGGTTTCTGCCAATCCAAAAATACATTAATTTGATGATCACAAGGTCAAATTTAGCCAGTTGCGTCTGGAAAATTGCTGTCCATCAAGTTGAATTTCCTTTATTGCACAACATGAAAGAACAGATTTATGCTTGAACAAACGGCAGCATTATCGCATGTTGCTTGAAATAGGTAAAATAGAGGAAGAAAAGAAGTGAGATGAAGATGAAAAAGAAAAGAAGATAAATAAAACAGAAAGGGAAGAAAGAGAGAAAAAGAAATAAAAGTTGTAGAAGAAGAGAAAGAGAATGAAGAGGATGAAGTGGAATGAAATAAATGAAAGACAGCTAACATGTAGAGTGTCCAAGATCAAGTGAAAACATGTTTTGATTTAATTTCTTAGGAGACGACCTGGACGCAGAGGGGAACGACATCATGTGTAGTTAGTCGGAAATTATGTCGGCTGTAGGCAGGGAAACTGAATTAATTAAACAACTCTGCGTTTACGATGGACGACAGACAGACAGAATTAGTGCTTCGATTTACTTTGATTGGGAAGTAAAACGTTTAAAGAACGAAAATCTTTAGGTTCAAACGTTTCTGCATTTTCTGTTTTGCGTTTGCTGACGCACAAATTACATATGTATATGTATACATACATAAATACACACACACACATATATATAAATATACATATTTACATTACATACAAATATATAAACATACCTACATATATACTCGTACACATACACGCGTACATACATATACACATACATACAAACAAGTAATCACACGAACCTACAAATACATGCGTACATACATACACACATGCATGCGTAAATATGTATGTTACATTACTTACGTACGTAACATACATTGAATACATGCGCAGGAGTGGCTGTGTGGTAAGTAGCTTGCTAACCAACCACATGGTTCCGGGTTCAGTCCCACTGCGTGGCACCTTGGGCAAGTGTCTTCTACTATAGCCTCGGGCCGACCAAAGCCTTGTGAGTGGATTTGGTAGACGGAAACTGAAAGAAGCCCGCCGTATATATGTATATATGTATATATATATATATATATATATAATATATATATATATATATATATATATATATATATATATATATATGCGTGTGTGTGTTTGTGTGAGTGTGTTTGTCCCCCTAGCATTGCTTGACAACCGATGCTGGTGTGTTTATGTCCCCGTTACTTAGCAGTTCGGCAAAAGAGACCGATATAATAAGTACTGGGCTTACAAAAGAATAAGTCCCGGGGTCGAGTTGCTCGATTAAAGGCGGTGCTCCAGCATGGCCGCAGTCAAATGACTGAAACAAGTAAAAGAGTAAAAGAGAGTATGCATACATATGTATATATGCATACACGATAACATATATATATATATATATATATATAATATATATATACACACATACACATACTTACATACATATATACATACATACGCATACATACATCAACCAATTCCTCCACGAGTATTGTGAGCCGAACAACACTATGACTGGTGGAAAGAAGGGGAGTGCGGGGATGTGCCGAACAGCTCCTACTAAACAAAGCTGTCGGAAGAAAACAACGCAGAAACCTTGTGACAGTATGGTTTGACGATAAGAAGACATTCGACTCTATTCCTCAGTCATTGCTGTTGAAGTGCCTGCACCCGGCAAAGTACCCACCACCATAATTGCTGCCATAGAGAGACTCACAAAGAGGTGGAAAACTCTTCTTACCCTTACAACTGAGAATAGAATAATTGTTTCTTATAGTATAGACATTACGAAAGTAATATTCCAGGGAGATAGTCTTTCAGTACTTCTTTTCATTTTGGTACTGAATCCATCATCGTTCCTACTGCAGAAAACTAATGGTTACATGCTAGGATCTTCAACTGCCAGAAATATCAATGTAGCTCATAATTTCTTATGTAACTCATAATTTTATGCTAAAAGTCTAAACAATGCCAAAAAACAAAAAAACAAAACAAAAACAACCGGAATTAATAACAACATTTTCAGCTGATATAGGCATGGAATTTGGCCAAAAGAAATGTTCATATTTGGTTATAGAACGAGAAAAGTCAGTCCCCCAAACCCCAAACCTGTGCATCAACGGTCTCTCTACCTCCCCCATTCCACACAAAGAATGTTACAAGTACCTTGGCATAGATGAATATATATTATATGAGGGTACTGGGAATAAAAATAGAGTGACCCGAGAATATTACACCAGACTTGGGAGAATATGGCAGTCGGGACTCTCTTCTTACAACAAAACAATATCTCACAATGCATTTGCAGTAACAGTTCTGATCCCAACATTTGGGATACTTGATTGGTCTGTAGAGGAAATCGACTCCATAGATATCAAAACCCGCAAAATCCTTATAACAACTGGGAACTTCCATAGAAGCAGTGGGTTAACAGGCTCTACCTAAGAAGAAATGAAGGTGGTAGAGGCCTGGGATCAGTGCAGACGGCCTTCGAATGTCGTATGGTATCACTCAAGCAGCACCTGCTAAACAACAGCAGCAAAAATAAATATATAAATGCAGTCCTGAAAAGTGAAGTGAGCAACATTGTAGGAGTTGGCAGTGAACTTTCCAGGAAGCACTTTCTTCCTGATAATCTCCTATACAACCCCAAAACAGCTGGGCTCTCTTACCTCTGAGAAGAACTGGATGGAAATCACTCAGCATACAACCCCCCTCCCCCACCCAAAAAAAACAAAACAAACAACGATTATGCATGGGTTTGTTGCCCGGAAGCTTGAAGAAGACAATAGAATTGACACAAGCACAGTCTCTCTTGGACACAAGACCACTACATCACATCATATTTCGAAGGTTATACGTTTGCAATTCAGGAACAGGAGATTGCCACAAAGTACCTGGTGAACAAGAGAGACAGTGACGCTCTTGTAATCCCAAGGCGCGATTGTATGTCATGCTCCTGTGGAAGACATCACGCATGTGATTAACACCTGTCCTAAAACGTCGTCACGGTACTACCTCCCTATGTGGCACAATGTTGTCATTAAAACAATTTAAAATGCTATCCGCAAAAAAGACTTTTCTAAAATAAACTTAGAAAATCCCTCTGTTATAGAATACCTTCACAAACACCAACTCAAGGAATACTGGTAGAATATTCCCATCAAAGCTTCTGTCAAATGTAAACGTAACAGGACGGATATTGTTGTTTGGGACAGAAGGGCAAAGCTATGTACCATCATAAAGGTCAGAGGGACAAAGAGACAGAGAGAAAGAGGTATGTACCATCATAGAGGTCAGCTGCCCTGCAGATATAAATATTTCTTTGAAAGTTCTTTGAAAGTCAAAGAAAAAGAGGATAACTATGGATAACTGCTTCGAAACCTCCAGCTTCGATATTCAGACTATGAACTCATATTCATACCAATAATAATTGGAGTACTAGGTTTTCTTAGTAAATGCTTAAAGGAGAATCTGGATAAACTGGGACTTTCAGAAAGAGAAATCGACCGACTAATTCGTACATTACGAGTGCAATCTGTGAGTGGAACAGTAAAAATGTGCAAGAATTTTCTCAAGTTCCAAATGCAAATTTGTCCGTGTTAACTACATCCAAAAGATGGAGCCTTGTGTCTTTGTTGGAAACAGGCTCCCTCCTGAGTGGAAGATTTGTAATAATTAAAAAATAAAAGAGACATACATACATACATACATACATACATACATACATACATACATACATACATACATACATATGTACGTACATACATACATACATACATACATACATACATACATACAAACTCACAGGCATACACATTTATAAACCATTCTATAGATTATTAGTCGGTCTTGGACGATTTAATTGGCGTCAGTATCTAATTATCATTTATTTAATCAAAGTAAATTAGTTTATAAAATGCCGCAAGTCGTTTACTCAACCGCCCACCAAGAATTCGATACAAACATATTCTTCATTGATCCTTGCATCCACCATTTTTTTTTGATTCGTCAAAAATATAAATATTCCGTCATCTTGTTCTCTCGGTGTCTGTCCGTCTATCTATCTATCTATCTATCTATCTATCTATCTATCTATCTATCTATCTATCTATCTATCTATCTATCCGTCTGTCTGTCTGTCTATCTATCTATCTATCTATCTATCTATCCGTCTGTCTGTCTATCTATCTATCTATCTATCTATCTACCCATCTATCTATCTATCTATCTATCCGTATGTCTATCTATCTATCCGTCTGTCTGTCTGTTTATCTATCCGTCTGTCTGTCTGTCTATCTATCTATCTATCTACCGATCTATCTATCTATCTATCTATCTATCTATCTATCTATCTATCTATCTATCTATCTATCTATCTATCTATCTATCTATCTATCTATCTATCTATCTATCAATCTTTCCGTCTGTCTGCTTTTTATATTGCGTCTGTGTGAGTGGTTGTATATATGTGTATATAACAAGTATATCATCCACACACGCACACATACACACACAAACAACCTCACAAACGCACACACGCACAGAGCCATGTATATATATATTTATATATATATTTATACATATATGCCAACATACATATATATGCACATATACACATACATACGTATACAAACATGCATGCATACATAAACACACGCACACACGCACACGTACACAAACACACACACACACACTATCATATACTATGAATTGAAAACCTCTTGCTCGTTCCTTCCCCGTTAAATTAATATCGCTTAGTTTGCGAGCGGCAGACGATAAGTGAAATAGAGTAACAAAGAGGTAATAAAGCAGCGCTTGAAACCTCGACCAAGTCTCTTCGGCCTCGTTAATATAACAGCGAAATATCTACGAGGGTCGCTACAAATATCGAAGATGATAGAGAAATCAAAAACATACAAATACGAGGAACAGCATTAGTAAAAAATAGATCCATCATCACCACCAACAAAAAGAAATGAAGAGAAGATATTTTATTTTAGTCACATAGGCGCAAGCAAGCGTGGCTGTGTCGGTAAGAAGCTTGCTTCCCAACCACAGAGTTCCCTGTTCAATCCCACTGTATGGCATCTTGGGCAAGTGTCTTCTAATGTAGCCTCGGGATGACCAAAATCCTTGTGAGTGGATTTGGTAAGACGGAAAATGAAAGAAGCCCATCGTACACACACACATACACACACACACACACACACACACACATAAGGAAAATAGGACAAGGTAGAAAATGCTAAAATAATTTTATCCTGAAGAACATTTTTGTACCGGTTTCAGTCTTTGCGAATTTTTCAACTTTAGAGTAAAGCATGAAAAACAATTAAATTGTGGAAAAATTAAATGAAATGTTTTTTAAAAATATTTCCATAGTTTTCATATACATGGGGCATTTTCCTTTTTTCTGTCTCTCTCTCTCTTTTACTTTTGTGAAGGCTAGGTAGGTCGGTAGTAGCAGATCTGAAGAATTATTTTAGCATTTTCCACCTTGTCCTATTTTCCTTATACATATCAACTCGTGCGTTACTTTTCAACATTCCACACACACACACACACACACACACACACACACACACACACACACACACACACACACACACCACACATGCCTGCACTGACGATTAAAAAGTGCATTTTGTGCACTAATTATGAAATCATATGATATGCGGCTGAATCTGTATTTAAGGAGCTCACTTCTAGAGTTGCATTCCATCGCGTTCGGTACACTGTATTTATGGTAATTTTGACTTTAAGAGTCCCTCATAGCGTGAGGCATTTATGTGTAGTAATGCCCTTAATATAAATAATATATTTAAAGGGAATATTTACAATTTTTCCCTTATGAGGTTTTTTCACGCTGACTACTTGATAAATTCTTATAAAGATTTTATCCCATTTTAAATTTACACACACACACACACACACACACACACACACACACACACACATATATATATTTGTGTGTGTTTATCCCCCACCATCGCTTAACAACCGATGTTGATGTGTTTACGTCCCCATAACTTAGCGGTTCGGCGAAAGTACCGCTAGAATAAGTCCTGGGGGTCTTATTCTAACAAATTCAGAACGTTTGTTGTTCTACAAGAGCCTCTCCTAGAATTCGGTCTTAGATTACAGGGGCTGGACAAAATAATGGAAATACCTAGCATCATAGCATCATAATGTTGTAATATCTATAAAACCGTCAAAAGCTTGTTTATTTTTATGTTTTTTGATTTATTGTTAGTGATGCTTAATATATTTTGCTAAAATTGCTGTTTTTTTCCAGATATTATCAGAAAAAGGTAATTAAAATTTATTAAAATGACAGATCTATCGGACTTTCAAAGAGGTCAAATTGATGGTGCTCGTATGGCTGGTGTTAGTGTAATGAAAACAGCCGAAATGTTTGGTGTATCAAGAAGTACTGTCTCGAAAGTAATGACAGCCTTTGAGAAAGAGGGAAAAGCCACCTCGTCGAAACAAAACTCGGGAAGAAAACCAAAACTTTTAGATAGGGACCGTCGGACTCTTACACAAATTGTAAGAAAGGGTCACAACAGTACAGCTCCCAAAATTACTGCAGAGCTTAATGACCACCTCGAGAACTTAGTTTCCACAAAAACTGTTCGCCAGGAGCTACACAAAACCAGATTTCATGGGAGGGCTGCAATCAGAAAACCACTAGTTTCAAAAACAAACGTTGCAAAGCATTTAGAGTGGAGTAAAAACCTACAGAATTGGTCCCTAGAGCAGTGGAAGAATGTTATTTTCTCAGACGAGTCATCCTTGACCTTATTTCCGACCATGAACATCTTATCTAGCCACCACAGTCCTCAGATCTCAATATTATTGAATATTCATGGTGCATTTTCGAAAAACAAGTGAGGAGTCGATATCCCCACCATCATTACTACAAGAGCTGGAGACTGTTTTTGCGGAAGAATGGACAAAAATTCCTTTGGAAACAATTCAAACTTTGTGCGAGTCCATACCTCGTAGAATTCAAGATGTAATTACTACCAAAGGAGGTCCTAGCCCATATCAAAATAAATTTACTTGATATTTTAAGGTGTTACCATTATTTTGCCCAATCCCTGTAGTTTCTCAACTACTCAATTTAATCTTGCAATTTTGATTCGGATTAGCTCAACGACCTCTTCCTGGTTAACGACCGAGGGAAACCATTCAATTATTGATTTTATTGGACTTACGTCTCTTTCCAGTTATTTTCCTAAAAATTCTAATCTCAATATTCACAACGGAAATTAAGGCGGCGAACTGGCAGAATCGTTATTAGGCCGGGCGGAATGCTTAGCGGCATTATACCAGGTCTGTTGTGTCTACATTTCATTAAGGTTTTTATTGGGACATTCCACCAGTCCTCTTTTTTATTATGAGTGGCAATGGCTTCTACCATATTGGGCGTTTTTATTTCTTTGTCTGCAGGCTGTCCTTCCGACGGATTTTGTTATACAGTGTCCTAGCTACCAACATCATACCTTATCGGTAGATCTCATGTATGTATGTATGTATGTATGTATGTATGTATGTATGTATGTATGTATGTATATATGTGTATAACAGCCAGCAGGTGAATTTGCTGGCTGTACATTTCTGTGTCGTTGGGCTTCGTCAGTAGCCTGTACTCACCTCACGAGTACATGTACTAACCGCATGCTACGAAGAAAGCCGACGCCACTGATTTGGGAAAACAGTGACTGAGACTCATTCGTGTTGCAATTGGTCGGTCGAAGAGAAATCGAATATATACAGTAAGCATATATATATATATATAGCAGCAAGTCTCGTGGATCAGTTACTCCTTCTCTCATAGGACTTTCGGGTCAAGATTTCTGGATAACTACCAGAAATCTTTGACCTGGTTGTGCTATCGATCGGCTTTACCGGTTCGCGAAAGGTTGTCAAGGCATGGTACTGACACCTTCCCCCACGTGTCCGAGGTGCGGCCGTGTCAGTGAAACGGTTACGCACGCCTTCGTACACTGTGAGGAGTTGAGGGAGTTGATGGCCTTTGCCGAACCGCTGATGTCGGATGCGGTAAGAGTACGACTCTCGTCCGAGTCCATGATAAAGATTGTACCACCTTCCTCTTTAGCCAAAGAAAAGAAGGTAGCTTTTCTCTGCGTAGTAACCATACTGAAACATGTGGTATGGAAGACGCGAGCGAAAGGGTTTGCGACTGGCCAATTCATCTCCGGACGTGGGCTGGTGAATTACTTCGCCGCCCATCTGTCCAGCAAGATCCGTCTGGAGAGGAGGAGCCTGCCGCAAAGAGCGTTTGGAAAACGATGGATGACAGTGGTAAGAAAAATGAGATGCACAAAGCTGTCATCATCATTGTTCGACCGTGGTCGAGACAATGGAATTTACCATGCTACGCCAGACTTCACGGTCCATCATGGCATTACGGAGGTCCTGCTGCTGGATGCCTGTATCCCTGGAGATTACATCAGGGTAGGAGAGTGTGCGCCCTCTGGTATTGCGAGTAGATGGCTACCAGAGGAGAAGAGTAGAAATTACCTCCTTTTCAGCTCTACAAAAATGTCCAGCAAACTGGACTCTCCTACCTTTCACAAGAGGGACTGAGACTGTGCTTGCACGGTCGGTCGGAGCATAAAAGGAAGGAAAAAGATTACCAAAAGGGATAACCAACCGGCGGGTTAATTCACTAGCCCGGAACCCACTTTCCATACAATCATCACTTATATTTTTAACTCCCATCCGTATAATATATGTAAATCCATCTGTCTTTTCATCTTGTATATAAGAAGCGTGTCTGTACCCTACATGTCCCTTGTCTCTCCTCCAAACGTCCCCTCTATACTCTTTTACTCTTTTACCCGTTTCAGCCATTTGACTGCGGCCATGCACCGCCTTTTAATCGAGCAACTCGACCCCAGGATTTATTCTTTTGTAAGCCCAGTACTTATTCTATCGGTCTCTTTTGCCGAACCGCCAAGTAACGGGGACGTAAACGCACCAGCATCGGTTGTCAAGCAATGCTAGGAGGACAAACACACACACACACACATATATATATATATACATATATACGACAGGCTTCTTTCAGTTTCCGTCTACCAAATCCACTCACAAGGCATTGGTCGGCCCGGGGCTATAGCAGAAGACACTTGCCCAAGATGCCACGCAGTGGGACTGAACCCGGAGCAATGTGGTTGGTTAGCAAGCTACTTACCACACAGCCACTCCTGCGCCTATATATGTAAACCTTTTTATAGGTAAATAAAGAAATATACTCCTTCTCCCAACACACCTGTGGGAACGATACGGAGCAAAAAGAATCTGACTGCCGCCCATCTCGTCCTGCCTAACCTTTGCTCCTGTGAATATCTGAGACCATCTTAGCAGAGCAAATTAAAACAAGAAAACAATAACAACAAAAATGCTAAACAAATGCAAAAAAATAAAAGACAAAACAAAAACTTTCTGTGAGTCTTTCTGTGACTTTCTGTGTTAAGTGGGAAAAGAAATTATGTCAGTGATGGTTGGTTGTCTTGTATCATAATTGGCAGCACACACCGCTGTGTGTAGAGTCGGGTTAAAATAGTCGGGCGGTTGTTTTCTCTTGTCTTACCGTCGTCGTCATCGTCATCACTTAAATGGTTGCTGTTAGCTGTGACATTTAGAACGCAGACTGGTTTTGAACAGTGAAGAAACAAAACGACTACAATAGTTCTTTTATAAGTTACTAATATACACACACACACACAACACACACACCACACACACACACAATATATATATATATATATATATTATATATATATATATATATATATGTATATATATATATTATATATATTATATATATATATATATGTATATATATATATACACACATACACACACACATATATATATATACATATATATATACATACATATATATATACATATATATATATCTACATATAGATACATGTATATATACATACATATATATATATATACATATATATACATACATATATATATACATATACACATATATATATATATATACATACACACACACACACACACACACATATATATATACATATATATATATATATATATATATATACATATATATATATACATACATATATATATATATACATACATATACATATATATATATACATATATATATATACATACATATACATATATATACATATATATATATACATACATATACAAATTGAAAGCAGTGAAAAGTCCCGCCTGAAAATAAAACTGTTGGAAATTGAAAATTGTCTGCAACTCTCCCATGAGAAGGAAAGAGCAGACAAAGAAGCCTGGGCTATAGACAACATAAAAACTAACCCCAGAGCTTTCTACAGGTATGCCAAAGAAACAGCTACGGTGCACTGTAGAATAGGGCCACTCCTTGAAAAGGATGGCACACTCACAGGAAAACCAATGAGGGTAAGTGAAATACTGAATGAACAATTCAAGAGTGTTTTCACTCCACCCCTTGGGCATTTCCAAATCAGCAATCCAACTGACTTTTTTACCACTGCAGATATAGAATCAGAGGCGGTGACGTTAAATTACATCGATATAAAGGAAGACGATGTAATAAAGGCTATAGATGAAATGAAAATAGACTCAGCTATTGGCCCCGATGGATTCCCGGCAATCCTCCTAAAAGTATGTAAGAGAGTCTTAGCAAGACCACTGCAGTTCCTCTTTCAGAGCTTCCTTGCAGCTGGCAAACTTCCAAGAAAACTGAAGGAAGGTAAAATATGCCCTATTCATAAAGGAGGTAGCAGAGCGGAGGCCAAGAACTACAGACCTATCTCTCTGACCTCACACATCAGCAAGGTCATGGAACGAATAGTCAGAAGGAAACTAATCACCTTCCTTGAAGAAAATGACTTGCTGCCTGACACCCAACATGGTTTCCGACCAGGAAGAAGCTGCTTAACTCAGCTCCTGCAGCACTATGACTGGGTGCTGAAACAACTGCTCAACCACTCAAATGTGGAAGTCATATATCTCGACTTCGCACAGGCCTTCGATAAAGTCGATCATGGAATGATATGTCACAAACTGCGTGATCTTGGCATAGTTGGAAAACTAGGAGAATGCCTTCACGACTTTCTGAAGAATAGAAGTCAGGTGGTAGTAGCCAATGGGGCCACTTCCATTAGCACGGAAATAGTGAGCGGTGTTCCACAGGGCACTGTTTTGGGACCACTACTGTTCATAATGGCCCTCTCAGACATGCCCTCAGCCACGCGGAGAGCCACGATCACAAGTTATGCAGATGATACAAAAGTTTCACAGGCAATACAGAACCCTGAAGACACTAGGCACCTGCAATATGAGCTGGACGAAATATACAAGTGGGCTGAAAAGAATAGCATGCAGTTCAATGCTGAAAAGTTTCAAGCTTTATACTATCAGCATGCAAAACTGAATGCAATACCCAAGGAATACACTGGAACGGAGGGATTGCAATCCCAGAGGCACAATCAGTGCGTGACCTGGGTATTCACATGAGTGATGACGCGACCTTTCATGTACATGTTGCTAAACTGACAGTGAAATGCAGACGGCTGGCTGGATGGATTCTTAGAACCTTTAGAACAAGAGAACAAGAAACCATGATGGTCCTCTGGAAGACACTTGTCCTAAGTCACTTTGACTATTGCTCTCAGCTATGGTCACCATCCAGTGTCAAGTTGATCACAGAACTTGAGGCGATCCAACGAAGCTACACGAAGAAGATAGCCTCTATGCAGAATGTAAGCTACTGGGAAAGACTCAAGAGATTAAAATTATATTCCCTGGAGCGTAGGCGGGAAAGATATGCCATAATATACATCTGGAAGATCCTGGAGGGAAGTGTCCTGAACTTTGGCATCGAGAGTTACGCAAATGCCAGAACTGGGCGCCACTGCGTGGTGCCTAGGACTCCAAACTTGCCATCAAGATGTAGGACAAGATTCTGTGATAGCCTGGGCTTCCGAGGCCCACAGCTCTTCAATATCCTCCCGATGAACCTGAGAGACCTGCATGGGGTGGATACAGATGTCTTTAAAATGGAGCTGGATCTCTTCCTGTCAGGTGTCCCAGATGAACCAACTTCACGGCAGGAGGGGCAGATGAGGGCAGCTGCATCGAACTCTCTCATGCACCAAATAGCAGTTGCTAGAAAGCCTCCATGAAGTGAAACCAAGTAGCAACACCAAATGGCGGTGCCCCAGCATGGCCACAGCTCATAAGCTGAAACTGGAATCAATCAATCAATCAATCAATCAATCAATACATATATATACATACATATATATACACATATATACATACATATATATACATATATATACATACATATATATATACATATATATACATACATATATATACATATATATACATACATATATATATACATATATATACATATATATATACATACATATATATACATATATATACATACATATATATACATATATATACATATATATACATACATATATATACATATATATACATACATATATATACATATATAATACATACATATATATACATATATATACATACATATATATACATATATATATACATATATATGCATATATATATATACCTACATATATATATATATACATACACACACACACACACACACACCACACACATATATATATATATATATATATATATATATATATATATACATATATATATACATATATATAACTGAAGATAAAAAGGTTGTATTAAAATTAAAAAAAGCAAGTCTCTGCTATTAACACTGATCTCTGTTGACTTAATACAAAGCCAATTGATTTGAATTAGGTTGGGTAAAATCTGTTGCGACTACTGAATATTGGTTGTTCCATTTGAAGGAACGAATGACAAAAACGGCAGCGAGATTGCAAGAGAAGAACTAGAAGAACGAAACTTGATACCGGAAAACCTTTCACCCGGAGACCAAGTGTAGCGTTTCTAACAACCCCAGCTGTCTAAGAATATTGTAACATTGATTGTTTTCTAATGGTATAAGGAGCAAAATGGGAAAAGGAATTCATTCGATGTGGAATCAAAAGTATGTTGGTATAAGACACAGAGTCTTATATTATACAAATATAGAATGAAAGTTTTTTTCATGTTCAAGCTTTACTCTGGGAAATAAGGTCGCACGAAAGAATGTGAAATGTCTTTGTGACTCGAAACCGTATCGCGGCCTCAGTAAGCCAGGAGATTACCTATGATTCTTTGACTGTCACCAACCAAGTATTAACCTTTAAGAACATAAACAAATACAGGTATATCAAATACCATACAACATAAATTTTTGATTTTTAGAGAATGTGTCAAAATTGCCAAATGGTTATTGAGACACACGAGAAAGGGAGAGGATATTTTTCACTTTGACCGGCAGATTTTTAAAATAATTTCTTTGTAACTAAATACTTTTAAACTTCGTATACTGGTAGAATGTGTTACATAAAATATCTTTTTCTCTTGGCTTTCTTGAGAAAATTCTGTAGTTTGCCGAAATGCAAGAAAGTTAATAACAAATAGCTTACAAACTATAGAATTTTCTCAAGAAAGCCAAGAGAAAAAGATGTTTTATAAACACATTCTACCAGTATACGAAGTCTAAAAGTGTTTAGTTACAAAGAAATTATTCTATAAATCTGCCGGTCAAAGTGAAAAGATCCAAGGGGGATAATCTTAAGAATCAGCAATTTTCCAAAAATGAGATGCCATTAAGGAAACGGGCAGGTTTATTGTCTGGATATAAAAGGAGAGTCGTGGATCGGTGTTTCAGCTTCAATAGGCGTCATCAGGAAAGTATTTATCCTGACCTTGTTCAAGCAACAAAGAGACACAGACACACAGAGGAAGAACAGAACACATTTATGACCAAGCTATTAACTATCAATATTGATGTTAAAATGATGTATCGACTCACGTGTAGCAACGCTTCATTTCGAAGCACGATCTTTTCTGAGATTTTATTATTTTGCCCTTGTTTCTTTTAAAATGGCAATATATTCGCTAGAAGCTTTTGCTTTGCAGCCTCTCAGTTCGTGGAGTACATATCTCTCAACCTACTATTACGCTACACGACACACGGTCAACGGCTTAGTTTTCAATGAAGGCTGTATGTAACACTTCATAAGCCGCACCAAATTGAATTAAATGCAAAGATAACACAGACACCATTTCTTATGAAAACAAACTTTCCTACACATTGTAAAGCTTATCTTCAATTATCAATGGTCACAGAAAATAGTTTCATTGTGTAAGTCAGAGGAAAAACAAGCACGCATGTACACACAGACACATATATACATACACACACACACACACACGAGTACACACAGGCACACCATACATACATATATATATACACACACACACGTACACATTTCGTATGCACGCACATATATTAATGTGGACGCTGGTGCACAATTTTCGCAAGTGCGTGGGTAAACTCATCTCGGAATTTTTCGCATTTTAGAGAGAGGCATTATTGTAACATTTTATCGGTTAATATTATTAAATATTTTACAGGCCAACCGCCCACCAAAGAATAACAACAATGAAAGTGAAACACGAAGAACTATATATACTGTATATATATTATATATATATATATATATATATATATATAGTATATATATTTATACATGAATATGTATATTTATATATATATATTATATATATATATATATATATTTATACATGAATATGTATATTTATATATATATATATATATTTATACATGAATATGTATATTATATATATATATGTTATATATATATATATATATATATATATATATATATATATATATATATAGCATATATATACATGAATATGTATATATATATAATATATATATATATATATATTCATATCTTTTTTCTTTTACTTGTTTCAGTCATTTGACTGCGGCCATGCTGGAGCACCGCCTTTAATCGAGCAACTCGACCCCGGGACTTATTCTTTTGTAAGCCCAGTACTTATTCTATCGGTCTCTTTTGCCGAACCGCTAAGTAGCGGGGGACATAAACACAGCAGCGGTTGTCAAGCAATGCTAGGAGGACAAACACAGACACAAACACACACACGCACATATATATATATATATATATATATATATATACGACGGGCTTCTTTCAGTTTCCGTCTACCAAATCCACTCACAAGGCTTTGGTCGGCCCGAGGCTATAGTAGAAGACACTTGCCCAAGGTGCCACGCAGTGGGACTGAACCCGGAACCATGTGATTGGTAAACAAGCTACTTACCACACAGCCAGTCCTATGCACATATTCATATAAGTGTACACATACACATACATACAAACACACATATAGGCGTGCAGACACATGTATTTATATAGATGGCGAATAGAAATGATTGCTTGTAGACAATTAATCATCTTTCTTTAGAATTTCCGATCTGTTTTATGGATTAAAACTTTCCTTCGAACAATGGTTCTCCCAGTTTTGTTTTTCAAACAGGAGTGTATAACACAGAGAGAGAGAGAGAGAGAGAGAGAGAGAGAGATAGAGAGAGAGAGAGAGAGAGAGAGAGAGAGAGAGAGAGAGAGAGAGAGAGAGAGAGAGATAAAGGGAGTGTGTTTAATGAGAGACCGTGCTGTAAAGTCAGCCATAAACCGCAAAGCTATGACCGAACGTATTTCTGGCTACGTCCATCCCTTGTTTCTTATCAGCCACAGTCTATCTAGGATTACAATAAACGATTTGATCTTCTGTTTGAAATATTTTCAATTGTATCTTTTTATCTGAACTTTTTGCATAACTACAAATCAGCTCTGATGAAGCAGACCTCTAATCGAAGATGTTTCAGCCATGACCAACGTAATTAATTTATCGGAGATTTTGCAGCCATTACTAGCAAAATGAATGACCACAGCAAAGCTCCACAGTCGGTCTCGAGTTAAAGATTCAAAAAACTCTAAAAAAAAAAATGCGTTCCGCATTCTTTTATATTTTATTAAGGGATAACTTTCAGCCAGGTTTATAAAGAAAACACTCCAAAAAATGTCAAAATCTCCACTGCTTTTTTCAGTCTTTGATTCCATTTGAACCTACGATAACATTATTTACGCTTTGATAATTCGTTTCTCAGTTCCGTGCACAATGTTCTTCCGTTTAAAAACATCAGTTAAAAGAAATTATTTCGGTTATCTCCGTTTTTCATCAGATCGGGGCTACGAATACAGTGCTTGGTCTCCCCGCACCTCCACCTGCCCCCTAACTGGTTGCCTCACGTATTTATTTAATGTATCAGAATCCCTAATGCTCCTCACAGATGTACAAACACACGTGCCAAGAACTATCCCTTAAATTCCTATAACCAGAAATAAGTTTAGTTGAATAAGAAATAATTTTTCAGGTGACTGATTCTGCGATTTGGTTTCGATTCTCGCTGTAGTCATTTCGCTTTGCTTTTAACATTGATTGTATTATTTATTATTATTATTATTATTATTATTATTATTATTATTATTATTAATAATAATAATAATAATAATAATAATAATAATAATAATAATAATAAAGAAGGCGAGCTGGCAGAAACGTT
Organism: Octopus sinensis; assembly: GCF_006345805.1. Taxonomy (NCBI): domain Eukaryota; kingdom Metazoa; phylum Mollusca; class Cephalopoda; order Octopoda; family Octopodidae; genus Octopus; species Octopus sinensis. The sequence continues at coordinate 9,638,832 of NC_042999.1, read as the reverse complement.
AGTACGCTGGGCGAAATGCTTAGCAGTATTTCGCCTGCCGCTACGTTCTGAGTTCAAATTCCGTGGAGGTCGACTTTGCCTTTCATCCTTTCGGGGTCGATGAATTAAGTACCAGTTACGCACTGGTGTCGATATAATCAGCTTAATCCGTTTGTCTGTCCTTGTTTGTCCCCTCTGTGTTTAGCCCCTCGTGGGCAGTAAAGAAATAGGTATTTCGTCCGTCTTCAGAACGTAAAGACGTTCTGACTTCAAATTCCACCGAGGTCGACTTTACCTTCCATCTTTTCGGAGTCGATAAATTAAGAAATTAGGTACCAGTTGCGTACCTAATCCACTGGCTCCCTCCCCCAAAATTTCGGGCCTGGGTCTAGAGTAGAAAAGATATGTTGATATCGGGACGCACATGGCGGAGACGTAAACGGCCCCCTCCAACCCTTTAGAATTTTTTTTTTTACGGAATCCCACATTTTCAGCTTTGGAGATTCTGATTCTGAAACATAAAAAAATCTTTTCAAAAATCGTAACTGCAAAACTTCAATCCTCCTCCCCACTATCCTTTCTTCCTTTTTCACTTTTTCCGGAAATTTCTTTTACAAAAAACGTAGAAAAATACGGAGATTATGATTTTGTAAAAAAAAAAAAAAAAAAAAAAAAAAATTTTTAATTTCAATTTTTCAGAAAAGAAAAAATTACCCCAACCCCTCCCGATTCTACGGCCGTGGCCTTCGACATGCTAGAAATAACAGTCAAATCTCACAAATAATTTTTTTTCTATTCTAGGTACAAAGCCCGAAACTTTTGGGGAACGATAGATCGAATCCAGTACGCAGCTGGTACTCAATTCATCGACCCCGAAAGGATGAAAGGCAAAGTCGATCTTGGCGGAATTTGAACTCAGAACGTAAAGACAGACGAAATACCTATTTCTTTACTATCCAGAAGGGGCTAAACACAGAGAGGACAAACAAGGATAGACGAACGGATTAATTCGACTACATCGATCCCCCCAGTGCGTAATTGGTATTCAATTTATCGACCCCGAAGGATGAAAGGCAAAGTCGACCTCGGCGGAATTTGAACTCAGGACGAAACGGCAGACGAAATACGGTTACGCGTTTCGCCCGGCGTGCTACCGTTTCCGCCAGCTCGCCGCCTTTTATCTGTTCTTTCATATTTGAAACAATTATTGCCGTAAAGAAACCGCTTTAAGCCAAAACCGAAACCGGTTAACAAATCTCTTCACACTGACATCAGATTTTTTGAAAATAATTTCCTTATTGATTCCGGGAAAGAGTCTTTCCAAGCGATATTTCTAGCATACGCATTCTAATACGTATTTCGTATGGTGCTCGCAAAAAGCAGCGGGAGTTTAAACAATAACAAGCTTAATATTTCTTAATACGCTCTGCAATATTTGAACGTGAGTATGCTAACCACTGTTATCTGTCTCTTTGGATGGTGTGTGTTCATAGCACATGCAGTTCATTGTCGTAAGGGGTCTTCGAGATTTGTACCAGAATGAATAGACACATCATTACATTTCTGCTAGCTTTCATGTAATCATGCTTTGCGAATCCACACGTTTATAGAAAACCATTAAAATGTTTTGACCATATTTTATGTCTCTTCAGTCAAAGCTATTCCAGATCAATGATTCTAAACTAGAGTATTGGCTTTCGTTTATAGAAATCAGTGAATTATTTGCTGATGGGCGCTGATATCTGAAGAACAGCAAGAATCCGAACAATATCTATTCCCATTTCCTTCTCACAGATTTGAACCTGGATATACTGATCGCTGGTGTATTTCGCAGAACACCTCTCTTTAAGCGATTTGTACCAGAATAGACACATAATTATATATCTGCTAGCTTCCAGGTAATCATGTTTTGCGAATCCACACGTTTATAGAAAACTAACAAAATCAATAAAATTACGACAGTTTCCCGCGTGATATCTATATTACGGACCTGAAGGGATTAAGAACCAAGTGCAGCCCAGAATGATTTGAATTTAAATCATTGAGATGGAAGAATTATCTATTGTAAAGATTTTAGCGTAGCGCTTTACCATTTCTATGATTCTATTATTTTGTGGTTAATAATTCCATTGCTAAGCACAGGCTACTGTTTTATTGCAAAACATTTCCATTAAAAAGGTTTTATTTTTAAATATTTGTTTCATTCTTCAGCTAAAAACCAACTCTTGGCAATTATCCTGAGTTAAGAGTAAAATTTACATTGAAATGGCCGCTTATATGGTTCCCTTTAAACCAATCACATTGCCACGAAGATTATAAAAAGCATGATATACGATCGAAGTAAATCTTGTTTCAATGGCATAGTTTTTCTCATTGGGGAACCCTGTGAACTCATCTAAGCGTTTATCAATTATTCATTCTGTAATAGCTTGGAGTATCTAATGCAGTTAGATACCAATCTATTTTAAGACTCCAGTAATTGATTTCATTTCTTTGGCTATTATTCCAGTTGATAGTTCCACTTTTGTGCTAAGAATTACTCAAGAGAATTGCAGGGTTTAAGAGCTAAACTCGACGGAAAGAATGGTGGCCTCGGTTTCGAGTCTCGCTTAAAAACCCGTTCACTTTGTTTACACCACAAAAGTTTTGAGAAAAGGCATAACAGCCTCATAATCCCGTTTCTCTTCCCATAAATTTGAGGTTCTGTGGCGTTGCAAGGATCCGTTATCACGACATCGGATTACTGTTTGTCGAACCGTTGAGTTAAAGAACGCTAAGGAACATTACATAAACAACAATGTAAAGACAAATACATTTTGCATACATACACGCAAACATAGACACACGTATATATACAATTCATATACATACATATGTGGGGAGAGAGAGAGGGACAGAGAGAGGGGAAGAGAAAAAGGGGGAGAAGAGAGGGAGAGGGGAAGAGAGAGAGAGTGACAGGCAGTTGTTTTAATAAGCTATTGGAAGTATCTTGATTCTTAACGCCATAGATCTATCTATCTATCTATCTATCTATCTATCTATCTATCTATCTATCTATCTATCTATCTATCTATCTATCTATCTATCTATCTATCTATCTTTCGGGCCAGGGCCCATGGACAACTTCCAGAGATCCCTGGCCTGGCAGTGCTACCGAGAAGCGCTACCCGTTCGGGATAAGCTCTACAGACACGGCTCGAGAAACACGGGGCCGACCTGCCCGAGATGCGGTCAGAGCGACGAAACCGTTCTGCACGCACTCGTGCAGTGTCCAACAATTTCCAACCTGTGGGCTTATGTCGAACAACTGCTGTCACGTGTGGGACGAGTCGGTTTATCAGCTGAGTCTATCGTCAATATTGTCACGCCTCCTTCCTTCAAACGGGAAGGAAGAGCTATTTTCATCATCCTTGTGGCTATGGCGAAAGAATGTATCTGGTGGACGCGTCTGAAAGGATTGGAGGCAAACACTTTCCTCTCTGGTCAATCTCTCATCAACTTCTTCAAGTACCACTTAAAAAGGAAAGTGAGAGTAGAGAGGCAAGTTTTGTGTAGCGAATGTTTTAAAAAAAGATGGGTGAATGTAGCAAGGATGGCACGTATGAATGACGAAGCCACCTTGAGCATAATCCTATGAACCCAGAAATTGAAAACAGAGGGTTACCCACTTGCAAACAAATGTGGTAACATAAAACAATATTGACCAAGGTTACCGTGGTCTTTTTCGTAGGCTTTTCTTCCCACGGATAAACCTTACTTGCTTTCCCCTTTACACCATATATCATAACACTGTGATACACGATCCCTATTGATCGTTTTTTTTTCCTCTTCCCCTTTTTTTCCCCTTTTTTTTTCTTTTTCCATTTCTCTTTTCTTTTGTTCCTTTTCCTTTTCTTTTTTTGCTTTTTATTCTTTTTATTTTTTATTTTATTTTATTTATTTTTTTTGTTCTTTTCTTCCCTTTTACGATCCCTCTTGATCGAAAACCTACGCCACCCCTTTTTTTTCTTTTGTTTTTTGTTTTTTTCATCCCCCAAAAGAAAAGCTCTACCTTGTAACTTGTCCCATCTGTGTGCAGCCCTGTGTGGCCAATAAAGAAACTTATCTATCTATCTATCTATCTATCTATCTATCTATCTATCTATCTATCTATCTATCTATCTATCCGTCTGTCTGTTTAACTAAACACTTTTAAACTTCGTATATTAGTAGAATGTGTTACGTAAAACATCTTTTTCTCTCAGCTTTCTTGAGAAAACTCTGTAGTTTGTAAGCTATTTGTTAATTTTTTTGCATTTCGGCAATTTGAACCAATCAATGACGTCTATTGAGGTGAATACAATTTCTGCTGTCACTTATAAACCCACGTGGGTTTATTTACATTTCTGAAGAAAAAAGAAACCCTTCCCTCACCCCTAACCCTAACCCCACAATCTTTTATTCATACGAACGTAACTGAGATGAAATATGTCATAAATAACAGTGACAAACCAAATAGAGACCGCAGGAAGTTATTACTCTTATACTTGTTTCAGTCATTTGACTGCGGCCATGCTGGAGCACTGCCTTTAATCGAGCAACTCGACCCCGGGACCTATTCTTTTGTAAGCCTAGTACTTATTCTATCGGTTTCTTTTGCCGAACCGCTAAGTGACGGCGACGTAAACACACTAGCATCGGTTGTCAAGCAATGCTAGGGGGACAAACACAGACACACAAACATACAAGCACATACATATATATACATATATACGACGGGCTTCTTTCAGTTTCCGTCTACCAAATCCACTCACAAGGCTTTGGTCGTCCCGAGGCTATAGTAGAAGACACTTGCCCAAGGTGCCACGCAGTGGGACTGAACCCGGAACCATGTGGTTGGTAAACAAGCTACTTACCACACAGCCACAAAAAAAATATTTTTTAATCTACCGGTCAAAGTGAAAAGATCCGAACAATAAGTGAGAGCGGACAAATTTAAAGAATTTTAAAAAAGTGATGATATCTGTAATTGTGGAGAAGAAGAATATTTTGGTCGGGCCATATCAATTTTATTAGTGATGTAGGCGCTCCAGCCAGTTTAGGTTATTGTTGATCATTATTTCAGAGTCTCTGAAGGCGCAAAACGGAAGAATCATCTGTGTGCTGGGTCGAATTCAGCAGAAGTCGACTTCACCTTTAATCCCATCGGGGTCGATAAAATAAGTACCAGTTGAACACTGGGGTCGATGTAATCAACTTATCCCTTCCCTACTGGCCTTGTGCTAAAAGTTGAAATCGTTATTTCTCTAAATGTTTGATAAGGTCAGTTGTCATGCAAGAGTCTGTAGAGAGTAGAGAATATGGTTATTTATAACAGTAAGCGCCATTTCAGACCCATGCTAATCTAATCGACGCGGTCATCCCCCCAGCTTTATTCATGCGGCCCTTACCTGCGCCCGTGCCTCCGTATCAATCGCACCTCCTCCCTTATAGTTTGTGTCCGTCCCGATCAACCTTTCGGCCATCAACCACCAGTTACGCACTGGGGTCGATGTAATCGACTTAATTCGTTTGTCTGTTCTTGTTTGTCCTCTCTGTGTTTAGCCCCTTGTGTGTAGTAAAGCAATAGAAATAGGTATTTCGTCTGCCGCTACGTTCTGAGTTCAAATTCCGCTGAGGTCGACTTTGCCTTTCATTCTTTCGAGGTCGATTAAATAAGTACCAGTTACTCACTGGTTTAATCGACTTAATCCTTCTGTCCTTCCATCCGGCCTCTCAGGTGTCCCATCCTTTACCTCTGACAACTCTCTCTCTCTCTCTCTCTCTCTCTCTCACACACACACACACACACACACACACACACACACACAAATAAAAAAATTTGTTAATCCGTCGGTTACGACGTCGAGGGTTCCAGTTGATCCAATCGACGGAACAGCCTGCTCATGAAATTAACGTGCAAGTGGCTGAGCACTCCACAGACATGCGTGCCCTTAACGTAGTTCTCAGGGAAATTCAACATAAAATGTAACAAAGGCAGCCCTTTGAATCACAGGTACGACTCATTTTTGCCAGCTGGGCGAACTGGAGCAACTGTGGAATAAAGTGTCTTGCTCAAGGACATAACACGCTGCCGGAAATCGAACCGACGACCTTACAATCGTGAACCGAACACCGTAACTGTTAAGCTACGTGCCTTCACGACACATGGAAACACACAGACTCTCTCTATCACTCGCTCACACTCACACACACACACACACACACATAAATACACACACTGACACGTGCAAACATTTGAAAATATAGACGAATAAAACGCAGGCCTTGATGTCAGATCCAGTTGACCAGCAAAAGTAAGACAGGCAAAAACTAAGGCAGCCGTACATACATGCGCGCGCGCCTGTGTGTGTAAATATTAAGATATAAACTAATAAATAAATAAATAAAACATAAAATACAAGGCTTGAAATTTTTGGGGAGGGGCCAATCGATTAGAGCGATCCCCAGGACGCAACTGGTACTTAATTTATCGACCCCGAAAGGATGAAAGGTAAAGTCGGCCTCGGCGGAATTTGAACACAGACCGAAAACAAATATAATATCAAATAAAGAACGACTTCCAGTTTTTTAGATTCTGGGAAAGTCCATGTATAGGGAGAGTCCATTAAATGTATAGGAGTTAAAATACCTACATTAAATACAATTTTAAAGTTTATTTAAGGTAATATATTGTTTGTTCCTTCTCGAGCCATGCCTGCATCATAAGGGCCGGTTTCCCGGTTTCCTTGGCGTATAGGTGCCCCACCTGGACGGGACGCCGGTCCGTCGCAGGTGAGCTGCAAGATGCAGGAGGAAAGACTGAGAGAAAGTTGTGGCGAAAGAATCAGCAGAAGTTTCACCATTACCTTCTGCTGGAGTATAAACACACACACATCACCCGGTCTGAGATTCGAACCCACGATCCCTCGACCGCGAGTCCGCTGCTCTAACCACTAGGCTATGTGCCTCCAAGGGAACATAGAGGAAAGCTTTAAATTCAAAATCTGATTTTTGTTTATGCTGTGTAAATATTTCCTACCCCCAAATACTAATAATATTGGTTTTGAATTAAGGCGGCGAGCTGGGAGAAACGTTAACACGCCGAGCGAATTGGTTCGCGGTATGTCTTCTGTCTTGAGTTCAAATTCCACCGAGGTCGAATTTGCCTTTCATCGTTTGGGGTGGATAAATTAAGTACCAGTTGCATACTGGGGTCGATCTAATCGACTGCTCCTCTCCCGCCAAATTTTCAGGCCTTCTGCCTAGAGTAGAAAAGAATATAAGAAAGCTTAAATCCAAAATCTGTTTAAGAAAATCGATATTTTCTATGTTGTGTAAATATTTCCCACCGCCAAATACTAATAATATGGGTTTCAAATTTTTGCACAAGGTCAGTAATTTTGAGGGGAGGGGCTAAGACTATTTCATCGCCACCAGTGTTTAACTGGTACTTACTTTATCGATCGCGAAAGGATGGAAAGCAAAGTCGACCTCGGCGCAATTTGAAGTCAGAACGTAAAGACGGACCGAATCTCGCCAAACATTTCGCGCAACGTTCAAACGATTTGGAAAGCTCGCCGACCTTTGTGGAATTTAAACTGAAAATGCGAAGACGGACGAAACGACGTTGAGCCCAGCATGTTATCGATTCTGCCAGCTCCCCACTTTAATTAATCGATTCTATTGGAAGAAGAAGGTCTCAAATTTGGGCGAAAGGATTAAGACGATTACATCGGCCCCAGTGCGTAACTGGTACTTAATTTATCGACCGCGAAAGGACGAAAGGCAAAGTCGACCTCAGCGGAATTTGGACTCAGAACGTAGAGCAGAAGAAATATCTATTTCTTTACTACCCACAAGGGGCGAAACACAGAGAGGACAAAGAAAGACAGACAAACGGACTAAGTCGATTATATCGACCCCAGTGCGAAACTTGTACTTATTTAATCGACCCCGAAAGGATTAAAGGCAAAGTCGACCTCGGCGGAATTTGAACTCAGAACGTAGCGGCAGACGAAATACCACAAAGTATTTCGCCCGACGTGCTAACGTTTCTGCCAGCTCGCCGCCCTTCCCGGTTGAAATAATATCATTGTCTTGTGTTCTTGCAATTTTGCGCTAAATCAAATGTTGCAATTATATTTTACCTTCATTTATTTCGAAAAGAGGAAAGAAATTAAGAGATTTAGACATAGCTATGATATATAATCGCTATTGAAATACTCACGAAATATATTTATCTTTCCGATAAAGATTAACGCCACTACAACAAACCAGAATAACGAAGCACTAAAATTAAATTATTGTTGAAATAAAAAACAGCACAAAACAAAACAATTATATCACGTTCAAAATCTATATTAAATTTCCTCGAAACATTTTATCTACTTGAAAATGTGTTTAAGCTAAACAATAACATATCTGGATTTCATATTAAACGTATTTGTGGTGTAGGAAAATGACAGCTGGCAAACGAATACTCTAATCTAAAATTACGAAGTTTAATAAGATAATTACAGCGTATTTAAATTTCAAAATATACCATGATGATTTTATATATTATACTGATAGCTTATTTGATATTAAATAATCTTTATGAAGCGCGGGGTATAAGGAGACCATCGAGACAGCTGCGTACGAACTATTAGACCAAGTGGTGGCTAGCATCCTGCTTTAATCGAAATTAAATCGTTAGCTCTCTTTTACTTGTTTCAGTCATTTGACTGCGGCCATGCTGGAGCACCGCCTTTAGTCGGGCAAATCGACCCCGGGACTTATTCTTTGTAGGCCCAGTACTTATTCTATCGGTGTCTTTTGCCGAACCGCTAAGTGACGGGGACGTAAACACACCAGCATCGGTTGTCAAGCAATGCTAGGGGGACAAACACAGACACACACACACATATATATATATACATATATACGACAGGCTTCTTTCAGTTTCCGACTACCAAATCCACTCACAAGGCATTGGTCGGCCTGGGGCTATAGCAGAAGACACTAGCCCAAGATGCCACGCAGTGAGACTGAACCCGGAACCATGGGGTTGGTTAGCAAGCTACTTACCACACAGCCACTCCTGCACCTATTTAAGTTTGGATTATTTGTTCCTATTTTACTCAGAAGAAGCCTCGTAGTCATTCGCTATTTTAAAAATGCTTTTATATCTTTGGAATTAAATCTTATGAATTGTATAAAAAAGGATCAATAAAATATTTCGTGTATTGGAGAAGTATAACCAATTTATTGCTGGTAAATTCTAACAACAAAATCTTATAGGGACCGCCAGGGTTATATGAACCCTTAAGGGTCATATGGATCCCCAAAGGAATCCCAGTTGAGAACCACTGGTCTAAAGACACGTGGTGTTCGCCGATGAAGGTCAAATATTCACTTCTGAATATTCCAGAAGGTTATTAAGAATAAGATGAGACGCAAGAGTAGCTGCGTGGTAAGAATCCTGCTGCCCGACCGCATGGTTTCGAGTTCTAACTGCATGTCATGTTGGGCAAATGACTTCTGCTATAGCCTCGGGCCAACCAAAACTTGTCAGTGGATTTGGTAGATGGAAACTAAAAGAAACCTTCGTATATATATATGCTACGGCACTCCGTCGGTTACGGCGACGAGGGTTCCAGTTGATCCGATCAACGGAACAGCCTGCTCGTGAAATTAACGTGCAAGTGGCTGAGCACTCCACAGACATGTGTACCCTTAATGTAGATCTTGGGGAGATTCAGGGTGATACAGAGTGTGACAAGGCTGGCCCCTTTGAAATACAGGTGCAACAGAAACAGGGAGAGAAAGATGTGAAAGAGTACAGCAGGGTTCGCCACCTACCCCTACCGGAGCCACGTGGGGCTTTAGATGTTTTCGCTCAACAAACATTTAAAACACCTCCACCGTGTGTGTGTGTGTGTATGTATTGTATGGGTGCCAGTGTAGTTTGTGATTTACATTCAAAATTTTGTTATAAATTTGCAATTATAATTAGAAGAGTGAGTTAAATATTTAAATAATAAAAGAAAAAGAAAATTTTTCATTGATTTTTATTTCATACTAGAAACATGAATACCGTGACTCTTTGTATACAGCACGGATATCATTAAAAAAAGTCGTTGTAGATAACAAGCTATACGATTTGAACTAATGTAGATCACATACTACACCGGCACCCAGGGATGGATGTATATACCGAATTTGATGGCTTATAAAACGCACGAGTGTGTAGGACGCACCCTAGCTTAGGCTATACTTTTGTAAAATAAATTACCATTAAAATAATGTTTTAATTCCTCCACTTACCTTTACTCTCTTTTACTCTTTTACTTGTTTCAGTCATTTGACTGCGGCCATGCTGGAGCACCGCCTTTAGTCGAGCAAATCGACCCCGGGACTTATTCTTTGTAAGCCCAGTACTTATTCTATCGGTCTCTTTTTGCCGAACCGCTAAGTGACGGGGACGTAAACACACCAGCATCGGTTGTCAAGCAATGCTAGGAGAACAAACACACACACAAACACACACACACACACACATATATATATACATATATACGACAGTCTTCTTTCAGTTTCCGTCTACCAAATTCACTCACAAGGCATTGGTCGGCCCAGGGCTATAGCAGAAGACACTTGCCCAAGATGCCACGCAGTGAGACTGAACCCGGAACCATATGGTTGATTAGCAAGCTACTTACCACACAGCCACTCCTGTATAACTTTATGTTATTACAGGTAATTATAAGCAATTTATGGCACCCACAGTCGATATAAACATACCGTAGGCAATTCTTCACCAATAGATGGCAGCACACGTTTTGTAAACATACATACCATTTTGAGCGAGTTTTGAGCCTGTATTGAGTGCATTGGACGCAGGGGGATTTTTAAAGCCATTTTGGGGTAAAAAAAAGGAGCGTCTTATGAGCCATCAAATACAGGATATATATATATATTATATATATATATATATATATATATATATATATATTATATATATATATATATATATATATATATAATCTGTGTGTCCATCTTTACTTGACAACCGGTGGTGGTGTGTTTACGTCCCTGGAATAGCTTGAGTGAATATATTAATGTTTGTGCTTGGTTATGAGAGAAACAGTTTGCGCATGCGTGAAAGTGTTTAAAGATGGCTGTGAGTTACTTTGTCGTCAGTGGTTCTGTTTCCTTTCACGTAGAGCAAACAACCCTTTTTGTTTCATTGTTCTAACACACCTTTCAACATAACTCCCTGTATACCTAGCCCATTATTTACTACTACTACTACTACTACTACTACTACTACCTTATTATTTCGCAGACCCTCCCCCACTCTCCAATATTACCCCCCCGACACACCACTTCGTTGATATTTTACTGTAGAATCCCCTCTCTGAACTCAACCAACTTTGTTTTGATATCTTTGGTCAATAACGACATTGATTTGAGGCCAATTTAAAAGAACCGGATGGCACTAATAGAAGAGAGAGAGAGAGAGAGAGAGAGAGAGAGAGAGAGAGAGAGAGAGAGAGAGAGAGAGAGAGAGAAGCGTGTAACGAATAACCGGGGGATTGTATCTGCGAGAGAAACCAGCCGAAAATGACGCCAGTAGGCGATGCTCTAAGAACCGCCGATTGTTTTCAGTATAAATATTGACGTTTGTCGTTATTTATGTTGTACGTTGGACTGAGTCGTTGATGTAAACAGATGGGAACAGTAAAAAGAGCGCTTCTGGGAGAACGTGATTCGGACCAAACACAGAGACAGAACTGGACAGTTTCTCCTCTTCACCATCGCACATCACACATGTTTGGCTTCGCCTATAGCCACCCACCTGCCTACCTACCTACATATCTGCCTCTCTTAATTTCCCTCTCTTTCGCTCATTTTCTCTCTCTCTCTCTCTCTCTCTCTCTCTCGAGGTATGCGTGCATGCATACACGTGTGCATAATACCCATAAACACCCCCCCCCCACACACACATGCACGCACCTGCTTCCCTCATCTCTTTTAGTGTTTTGTTTTCTGTACATTGCAACCACATATCTATCTATCTATCTATCTATCTATCTATCTATCTATCTATCTATCTATCTATCTATCTATCTATCTATCTCTATCTGTCTGTCTGTCTCTCTGTTTATCTATCTGTCTGTCTGTCTGTCTAAATATTTATATGCATAAATATAAGTACTACAAATACATTAGTACATAAATGTACACACACACACACACACACACACACACACACACATACACACATACTTACATACATACGCACACATATTCACACACACAGATGGCGGGAATAGAACTTAGAACACAAAGGGGTGGGATAAATATTGCGAGGCATCCGGTTTGACATTCTTACAATTCTGATTATCCATCGACATATGTATATGCATGCGTGTGTGTGTGTATATATATATATATACATGTAGGTGCTTATATATATATATTCATGTATGTATACGGGTGTATCTATCTATCTATCTATTTATCTATCTATCTATCTATATACATATACATATATATATATAAATTCATATATATATATATATATGCGTGCGTGTGTGTATATATCTATATCTATATGTATATGTACACACACATACACACGCACACCACATATGGGCGTTTATAAATACATATATCTATTATGTATGTTTGTATATATTTATTCATCCCTATACGTCATACATCCCTGTATGCATGATATAGAGTCATCTGCGCGCGTGTGTGTGTGTGTGTGTGTGTGTGCTTAGTGGTGTAATGTCCTTGACATAACGTCTAGAATTAACAAAGGCTCTAGTAATGATGTTTTACTAGCATGAGACAAGAATTATGTAAGAGAGAAAGAGAGATAGATAGCGATAAAGAAAGGGAGAGAGAGAAAGCGGAGGAGAAAGTTAGAGGGGAGAAGTAATTGGCGAATGCAAAGAGACGTGTTTGTTTATTCAGTGAACAATCATTATGTAATGATGGGAGTGAAGCGATTTCAGGTGGGAATTGAAACCGAATTATCAGAATAATTTATGAACAAGTCATGAAAATTAGAGGTTCTCGATTTCGCAATTGTCCTTGTCTGAATGCACGCCAACGGATCGATTACTCGAGGATTGCATGTCTATCTGCGAACGATCGTTATGTTACAATATGAAAACCAATAATTTATCTTGTCATAAAAAAACCATCCGTATTGAGGAATAGAGGAGAAGCTACTGGACTGGACTGACTGCCTCGAGTACTTGATACCCGCCTTTTCTATCTCCCCCGCAGAGGGAAGCAATACCAAGGTAGACTCGATATGATTTGAACTCTGAATTTAAGATGTAAGCAAATATTTGAAGATATTTTGTCAGTCGCTTTAACCTTTCTGCAAAATAACTTATGACTCTGAGACTCCCAATAATTACAACTGGGATATTCATAACACCCTTCCAGCAAAAAAGAAAAAAAAGGCATTGTAATAAATTTACTTCAACCAAGTATATTAGTGGTATATCTTTTATCGACCATGAAATATAAGAAGCAATTGACAATTGGCAAAAAGATGAATGTGTGTAAGATGGATGCCTTCATGTATATTTGAGTGAAAAAAGTATGGAAGGACAGTGATAGCTGACTATATAATATTACATTATTTTCTTGACCTCAGAGTGATGGGTGGTAGGTTATTTCAGCAGGATTTGAACTCAGAACGTAAGAAAACAACTAAATACTGCAATCCAATGATCTGTCATGTCTACCAAACATACAATAGATTTAAAATTTGCTTTCGACTCAAATTTTTTCGCTCAGTTTTCTTTTAAAGCAGAGATTTAGAAGCAATTAATATTATTGCTGTAAGGTGTGATATAAGTTTTAAACTCCCTCATTCTCCTTACAATGCAAAGCCTACCCCCTGTAAAGGAGGACCTCAGGGCCAGTCGTTTGGGAGACATTGAGAAGATGAAGGAAGCTGTGATAAGGGTTCTGGACGCCTTCACCACTTCGGAGGACTTCCATGGAGCCTCCACAAAGTGGTTATAACACTACAAATGCATTGAAGTTAGAGGATCCGACTTTGAACGAGATTAGAGTTTTTTACTCTAAAATCATTAATAAATGTCGCTTCTGAAAATGTCTCAAAACTTATGGAATGTAACTTCATATGTAAGCCTGCTTACCTGCCTGTCTGCCTCCCTACATGTCAATCTATCTGTCTATCTGTCTGTCTGTCAGTCTGTCTATCTACCTGTTGTTTGTCTGTCTGTCTGTCTGTCTCTATCTTTCTCTCTCTTTCTTTCTCTCTCTCTCTCTCTCTCTCCACGCACACACATACACACAGACATGTATAGTTTCAGTAGAAATTTGATCTAGAAGTCTGGACAGGCCATAAAATATAAAACAAACAGATAAGCAGATGCTATAAACCATACATTTACCGACCAGGGCAGAGGGTGGGTGGGGATGGAGACACTCTTCTTCATTCGATGAACATTTGGGAAAATTTGGGCAAAGCGAGAAGAAAAAAATGGAAATAAAATGAAAATATTAAGTTAAAATAATGGAGGATTTATTGCAAGATAATAGTATTATATAAAATGTACATATGTACATACGAACCTCCACCAACGAGTCTGTCTATATAGACATGTGCACACCTTTCAATGCCGTGTATACCATAAGGTCTGCAAATCTAATGGAGGCCTCAAAAGATATTTTAAGACCCACAAAGATCAGAACTTGACTGCAGCTCTTGGTGGTCCAAATCGGATATGCAATCTATGTGGGTGTCTTTTCAATACATTGTCTGGTTTTAAAAAGCCACATTAAACGTCATGATGGATCTGAGGTCTGCATAAGTAGACTACCACCATGCATGTATGTATGTATGTATGTATGTATGTATGTATGTATGTATGTATGTATGTATGTATGTATTTATGTCTTCTATTTTTTAATTATTATAAATCTTCCACTGAGGAGGGAGCCGGTTTCCAACAAAGGTACAAGGCTCCGTCTTTGGGATGTAGTTAACATAGAAAAATTCACATTTGGAATTTGAGAAAAGTCTTGAATATTTTTACTGTTCCACTCACAGATCGCACTTGTAAAGTACGAATTATGTACGTACGTACGTATGTATGTATGTATGTATGTATGTATGTATGTATGTATGTATGTATGTATGTATGTATGTATGTATGTATGTATGTATGTATGTATGAGTCTGTCTCGAGGCTCGATTTTCAGTTTCGTTGAAACAAACCAAAGCATATCCTCTTTAACATGTATTGAGCATTTCTCTCACTTCTTTTCTCAACCACATGGTTCCGGGTTCGGTCGCACTACGCAGCACCTTAAGAAAATATCTTCTACTATAGCCTCGGGTCGATCAAAGCCTTGTGAGCGGATTTGGTAGGCGGCAACTGAAACATATACATATATATATGTGTGTGTATGTGTGTGTGTGTGTGTGTGTGTGTGTGTGTGTGTGTGTGTGTGTGTGTGTGTGTGTGTGTGTGTGTGTGTGTGTGTGTGTGTGTGTGTGTGTGTGACTGTGTGTCTATGGTTACCTCCCACCACTGCTTAACAAGCGATGTGTGTTTACGTCCCTATAACTTTCCGGTTTGGCAAAAGTGACCGATGGAATAAATACCAGGTTGGAAAAAATAAATACTGGAGTTGATTAGTTCGAAAAAAAATTCAAGACGGTCTTCCTCATCGCCGTAGTCTAATGACTGAAACAAGTAATAGATAGACAGAAAGACACACAGACTGACAGACAGACAGATAGATAAATAGGCAGAGAGATAAAGAGATAGGCATGTAGATAGATAGATAGATAGATAGATAGATCGATAATACACATAATTAAAAGCTAAATGTGATAGAATAGGCACACACACACACACACACACACACACACACACACACACACATGAACATATATGCACACATACGTTTCTAACTAGTCATGGTGATACCATGAAATATATATTTATATATAAACATCAATTTTGTCTGATTTATTGTACGGAATGTCATTCATTGTTCAAATTTATTGCTCATCTTCATAAGAGCGCCTCCTATGGGAGGTTCATATCATTAGGTCACTGAGAAAAAAATTGATGAAAAACTGAGATTTAATTACGAGAAATTAATGACATTTTTGCATAGAAATTTCCAAATTTGTGATAAAGCGATAAAGGAAGCTTCCTCTGTTACATATTTCGATGTTTGATGAGAATTGTTAGGAAATCGGGCGAGGAGGTGACGCGGTTTGGGAATTCGGCAGTAAATCAGATTCCGTTTATATCTAATTTAAAAAATGAATTATAGAATCACCAAATATAGCAGTGTATTCTAATATTCGATTGACAGACGTTTGGGAGGTACGTTGTTAGCAAGGTGATAAAAGAATACTTTTTTTAAAAATCTATTCTTGAAATATGCTATTCAATGAAATGGTGTGTTAACCCTTGGAAATAATTTTTTTTTTTACTGAAGGAATGAAAATATAAAAATCTGCTGGTAGCGAGCAGAATTGTTAGTAGGCTGGGCGAAATGCTTAGCGGTATTTCGTCCGTCTTCATGTTCTGAGTTCAAAATTCCGCCAAGATCGGCTTTGCCTTTCATCCTTTCGGGGTCGATTAAATGAGTACCAGTTACGCACTGGGGTCGATATAATCGACTTAATCCGTTTGTCTGTCCTTGTTTGTCCCCTCTGTGTTTAGCCCCTTGTGGGTAATAAAGAAATAGGTATTTCGTCCGTCTTCATGTTCTGAGTTCAAAATGCTGCCGTGGTCGGCTTTGCCTTTCATCCTTTTGGGGTCGATAAATTAAGTATCGGTTAAATGCTGGAATCGATCTAATCGACTTACCCCACCCCACGAAATTATTGGCTTTGTGCACCCCACCCCCCAAAAAACCTGAAACCAATGTTACACAAATTCTCATATTTAACGTGACCTGTAATGTGTAGATTCACCATCGTGAATGATGATGATGATGATGATGTTAATGACGATGATGGTAATGATGATGATAATGATGATGATAATGGTTTCTGTACGAACCTGAATTGATTTTCCAATAATCAATAACGGTTTTCATAAACCATTTGATCACTGAGAAAATATGATAATTAAAGACAACTTAGTCTTAACTTTTGCTAAATTAGGACCCGTCAGCTGCGATTTGTCTTCCAAGGTGAAAACGCACTGGAGGGTTGGTTTTTAGAAGAGAAACTTAGCTTATCTTAACGTAACGTTAACTAATTCAGTCTCTACGTTAGTTTGCGATATGCATTCACATGTCATCTGTTAAAAGAGAGACGAACTGGGTCTAGAGAGAGGAACAAGAGAGACCCTCAGAGACTGGATTCAGTTTCGAGATGTTTTGATTTGGACATTGATATATCATGTCAGAGCAAGCTATAAAGCTCTCATCCATGTCACCCGTTCTTCAGAGGTAAGCAGAAGGAAAATGTAATTCTCATTTATTCTATTATTTGCCTCAGGTTAATCGTGATGTTGTTCGTGTTAAACTTAGATCAACCTTTATCCAGTAGACCTACGTTAAAAGACGGTCTGAATGTGAACACCATTTTTTTTTACTTCTCATAGTATGTCAACAAATTGCACATGGATTCCCTCACTGATTAAAGACAGTTCGATAGATACAACGTATTTGATTTCGAAGAGGAGAACATGAGAATGAATAACGTGCAAATATCTTCAACAGTATTGAAGATGCAATTGAAGTGAGACGACCAGATATAAACATATCTTTCTTAGTAAAGATTATTTGCCAACATAACATGGCAGTCCTGGTTTAAGACGAATGTTGCTGTAATTTTGCCTCAGGAGACATCGTCTCCAGCTGGCTATACGACACGATCTGTGTCCTTATATTTTCGAGCAAAGGAATCTTTTATCGTAGGTCTGCTGGATAAAGGCTGGTCTAAGGTTAACATGAACAACATCACGATTAACCTGAGGCAATTAAGGGAATAAATGAGAATTACATTTTCCTTCTGCTTACCTCTGAAGAACGGTCAACGTGGACGAGAGAGCTTTATAGCTTGCTCTGACATGATATATCAATGTCCATATCAAAACATCTCTAAACTGAACCCAGTCTCTGAGGGTATCTCTTGTTCCTCTCTCTAGACCCAGTTCGTCTCTCTTTTAATAGATGACATGTAAACGTATATCACAAACTAATTACAGCAACATTCGTCCTAAACCAGGACAGCCATGTTATGTTGGCAAACAATCTTTACTGCAAAGTACTGTTGCTGAATATCTCACGTTGTGAGATTTAGAAATAGTAATTTCATATCTTTCTTGTTACTAATTCCGAATCTATTTTTAACGTCTCCAACACGGGGGATTGTCATAAATGTTATAACTTTTGCCTTTTGCCAAAACGAATTCTTGAAAATCTCTTCGAGTCTTTAAAAATAATTGCAATGATTGGTTCAATTAACCGCGCAACCTACTCCAAAAAACGATGGTCTTGTATCTCGTGGAGAACAGCAAGAAAAACATTAGCATTTACTTTTTTTTTTATTGATTCTGGACTATGTAAAGTGAAACCGTTTTAACTCTTTAAATATTTAATGATCGATAAGATATGGTCGAGGGTTAGAGAAATAAATAAACTGTTGAGCGTGGCTTTCCTCACTTGCTTCCAATATACAAGAAGTGTCAAAATACAGGGGAAGAAAGCAATTAGATAAATGGATTGAGAGAGAGGGAGAGAGAGAGAGAGATAGTGGAGAGAAAACGCGAGAGGGGAAAAGCGAGGAATAATTGAAAGAGAGGAGTGACAGAGAAAGGAGAGAGATAGAGAGTGAAAGAAGAGACAACAAATGGGAAAGAGAGAGAGAGTGAAAGAAGAGAGAGACAACAAAATGGGAGAGAGATTGAAAGAAGAGAGTCAACAAATGAGAGAGAGAGAGAGAGAGGGAAAGAAAAAGTGGGGGTGTATTTTGAAGTTGTCCTGCCAAGTTTCCTCTGTAAGACATGAAGCTGTCTCTAGTGGGTCAGTCAATGGTTCCATGACAATAAAATGGTTGAACATTTTAACTGGAACTGTTGAAGGGGAAGGAACGGAATTTCTCTTATTTCTTAGAATCTTAACGTAGAATTATTTAATTAATGCATTAAGACTTGAGGCGATCAGGTATTCCTATGGATGAAGTTATATTAGTCGATAATAATGTTTACGGTGGTGATGATGATGCTGGTAGCGGTGGTGGTAGGGATGGTGGTAGTGGTAGGGGCATTGCTGAGGATGGTAGTGGTGGTGGTTATAATGATATTAATGATGTTGATGATGATGATGATTATGATGGTGGTGGTGGTCGTGATGTTGGCAATGATGGGAAAGAAGATAATGGTAACGATAAATTTCTTCGAATCATAGAACCGATTCTAATTGAAGTGTTATTGGTAAATATTCCCTCAAAGAAGTTGGCGAATTTATTCATAAATTTATAACGATTTATTTCACTTGGCGCTAAAGCAAGTTTCTTAGAGAGGGAAATGTATTCACATGGAAAGACCCCAGCGTATTACTGGTTTTTATTTTATCATAATTTTTCTAAGCAGAATTTGAACCCAAGAAATAGAAACATCAAAAGCTGGTTACACTAAAGTGCGCGGAGAGAGGATCACTGTGGCAAAGAATACATTTAAACAGTGCATTATGGGTAGATATTCTCAGATCAGACCTTAATCTATGGAAATGTGTCAATGGAGGAATAGTATTCCTGAAGAGGATTACAGATTGGATGGAATGAAACTTGCAGTGACCGAGTTGTTGTTGGTGTGATTGGCCCCAGGGTAATCTTGGTCGAGTAAAACTAGGACCAGAGACGTTTCAGTCGAAATACATTTGTCATTTTCCTGACTCGGTGTGGCTAGAACTATATCATGAAACATCTACTTCAAGCTTTGGGGTGTTAGGCTGAGTTCTTTAGAAATTTGGCTGCTATTACTTGCAGGTCAAGAAACCATGTGTAGGCTCCTTCGTTTGTTCAGAGTTTTCTTAAATTTTATTTAGAATTTTGTTTCTGGATTATCGTACTGTATGAAAGGATTACGAAAAGGATGAAAAGGATTACGAAATATATATAAATGACAGTCTCTCTCAAATTTACGATTTTGAAAACTAAATATTTCTGGATTTCAATCGGAAAAAATGAAAAAAAACTTTTGCATTTAAAATAATCCATCGACTATCGCGGGTCTTACGTTCCAAAATCACCCACGATAGGTGAAAATCCGCGAAGTAGAAACAGTACTGTACTGTATATTTTTTTAATTATATTTATAATTTGTATATATTTATTTTATTATAAATGCAAAACAATGCCACAGCGGAATCGACGTAAGCTTAAATAATAAACCGGGATAGGAGAACCGCGATAGGTGAACCGCGATACGACGGGGGATTACTGTATATAAGAAATTAAATAGTGCTATAAATGATTATCTCTGACTGAATATTTTACAACTTCGTAATAAAGTAAGCAAAAATTAAATAAGTATGAGTATTCTTTGCACCTTTTTCCGTATTCCTTGCTTTAATCCAACCAAATATTATGAAAAAAATTATTATCTCCCATGTATTATCTCTCCGCTAGGCGGCGCATACATTTAATCTCTGTAACAGAATCCAGTAAAGTGTTTCTTTGATGATTCATTGTGGGTGGGCATCCGATCGCACGTGAAACAGCCAATACCGAGTCCCAAATAACCGAAACGTGGAAACGTATTTATCTCATTTAATTTCTCTCTAAATATGATGATTAACCTAATAATCGATAAAAGATAATCTATGACTGGAGTTTCCCAAATACAACTGGTGGTATGTGGCCTAGTGATTAGAGCGCAGCGAGCTCGATCTAAAGGTCGTGGTTTCGATTCAAGGGCCGATCGGTTCGTTGTGAGCTTCTTGGACAAAACTCTTCCTTTCAAGTCGCTCCAGTACCACTCAGCTCTAAATGAGTTTACCCTGCGATGGACAGTGGTCAGTGTTGCCATCTCGGTCACTGAGTCACCACGGAAACCGTGTAACCAGATCTATGAGTTCTAAGACTCGAGACAAAGCTTATTAAATAAAAGACGGTGTTTATGATTGAAGTACAACTTAATAAAACATTAGAATCCTGCAACATTACGCGGGGCAATAAATATAAATTACTTCCACCAAATAATCACATCTCTTTCCATTCTGAATTCAGTCGGGAACAAAAGAACACAAGACTATAATCAGACAATTTAGTTTTGTTCCTCCAAACTACATTTTGATCTTATCCAAAAGGTTAAGAAGCAATAGTTTTGTTCCTTAATATTTCAAATTCAATTACAGTTGGAATCGATTTGATTTCCCACCCTTCTGTGAGTCAATGAAACAACAGTTAAGCTCTGATTAATCGATTATAAAACAATCAATTGTAAAACATCATAGATCAGGAGCCGAAGTAGGACGTCAGTAAAATTTTCAGTATTCAGAATCGTATCTCCGATACTTACAGACGACTTCTGGCAACAACCCACCATCGTTTACCCTTTCTCATTACGTTGTGGTCAAAACGATTTTATATTTATGTCTTGCTATGTTAGAGCTCCGGGGCGAAATGCTTAGCGGTATTTCGCCCGTCGCTACGTTCTGAGTTCAAATTCCGCCGAGGCCGACTTTGCCTTTCATGATTTCGGGGTCGATAAATTAAGTACCAGTTACGCACTGAGGTCGATGTAACCGAATTAACCCTTCCCCCAAAGTTTCAGGCCTTGTGCCTATAATAAAAAGGATATTTATGTCTTGCTGAATGCTTCCTCTTTGTTCTTTCGCCTATCATCTAATCATCTTTCAAACCCAATCTCTGATTTTCATCAAACCCGTCTTTATTCCATTTTGAACTATGAATTGTCTTTTTCGGTTACCCCAGCACCTCGAGCGCGGGGACGCATTAGTCCGGTTACTCGGGTTGCATGAGATCAGAACGTAGCCCCTGAACTGGTTGCAGTCCGTCACGGGATTCAAGGCCTGCAATTTTTAAGGGAAGTGGAGTTAGTCGACACTATCGACCCCAATGTTTCGTTGCTATTTTATTTGATCGACCTCAAAAGGCATCGATCTCAAAAGGACGAAAAGCTAAGTTAACGTCAGCGGAATTTGAACTCAGAACGTAAAACCGAAGGAAATACGACAAATCATTTTGTCCCATCGGATAACGATTCTGCTAATTCCCAAAATAAAAATATAAAAGCCACTTAACTTCGTGTTGCTCTCGCTTTCATTATCTCTTATAAATTTCAGATTCTTGGAATAAAGAAAAAAAAAAACAATCTTATTCGAACATTTGAACCTATTTTGTTTCAATCTTTTCTTTCTATATCTTGTTTTCCATTATGACATCATATAATTAGCGTTCTATTTAGTAATTAATCATTTAAATAGAGAGACAGGACGTTCTTAATGGGCAAAGTTGGAGCTTTTATTCTTTTGAACTATTTCTATTATGACGTCATAATGGTCGGATTTTTCTAAACAAAACCTCGACTTTATTATTATTTCATATCTCCAATGTTTCAGCAGATACCAGTATTGGAATCGAACAGACCGTCTCGTGTCTGTTAAATCGAAGACACCATTGATAGATTCCTCCAAGAGATAAGGTATGGATACTATAGTTACCAAACTTACTTTAGACATTCAACAATGACAAAAATTTGAAATCTTAACTCATTGGATAAAGTATTTTTACTAAGTGAATAAATAAATAAATAAATAAATAAATAAATAAATATATATATATATATATATATATATATATATATATATAATATGTATGTATAATATGTATGTATGTATACTTCGTTTTTGTATTTGGTTTGCAAGACTCTTCATGGGAATTCATGTGTTGAAATAAGTCTTGTGTATTTCGAGGTCATGACGCTAATAATAATAAATGAGCACTACTTCAATGTCTCTAAACAAACGATTAATTAGTTGGTTAGAGTGACTAACAACAAAGAAGTGATATTGAACCAGTGCGTGTATTTATTATCATTGGCGCAATGGCCCTCCCAAGATACAGCAATATATAAATAAAGATGTTTATGTATGTATGCGTGTATGTGAGAGAGTATATATATGTGTGTGTGTGTGTGTTTGGGTGCGCCTGTGCACGTTTATCGTGAAGGTCAAATTGACTTCTACCTTAAAGAATAATTCCAACGTTAAATACCTAATTGTTATTCATGAAATTGAACGGGGTCTATAAAATCAAATACCATTCGCATACAGAGGTGGACGATATCAACTTATCCCCGCTACCTTAAAATTCGTGGCTGAGAACCAAAATTTGAAGCGATTAGTTTTAAAGTGACGGATATTTGTCCTCATCTTGTTTGTTATTAACACAACGTTTCGGCTGATATACTCTCCAGCCTTCATCACATGTTTTGGGGAAATTTCAAACCAAGGTTCACATTCCTAAGGTATTTTTCGATGTTGTTGTTGTTGTTGTTGTTGTTATTCGGGTCACTGCCTGGAATCGCACTCGGAATTAGTAGCCTGCGCTCTTAACCACTACACCATATGCCCGTGGGCAATTATGGAGTGAATTTTAGGGTTTATAAATCTAATATTTTCCTATCCTTCCTTAATACCGGTTCCCATATGCTACTCATATCTGCACTCAGTTTGCTTAGGAGGTTGTTGTGTCCTAGCATATGTGCTGCTTCTTTTAGTTTTCGTATTTTCCAGTGGTGTTCTCTGTCTAATATTTTAAGTTCATCCCACTGGGGTAGGTGGTCTCCATTTTTCCATACATGATCAGCTATACCCGATTTATCAATATCTCCTCGTGTCACAGCTTTGCGATGTTCCTCTACCCTTATTTTTTGAGGGGGCAGCATGTTTCACCTTTGTATAACCTACCACAGCTGCATGTTTTTAATTTGCTTTTCTCCTGCAAAAGTTGATTCACAAGAGAAGAATCTCACATTTTAACGGACACCCCCCTCCACCAACAAGAACTTGCATTAGCTTTTCTGCAATACTCATAACGTTCTCTCCGGTAGACCTGTAGATTATCCGCCGTCAGCTTTGTAACAATGGTAATGGAATCGCGAGTTACGGAGGTCTTCGATATTTTCTAGATTTGTGTAAAGAGGTACACAATGCATGTATCACGTGACTTTCGAAGACCATACATAAAAAGTATAAAATAATAATATATAAACCGTAATATCTAACACATAATATATAAATTCTTTGGTTTATCAATATTGCCTGAAAGAGCACTTAATGATCGGAATAATCCATAGATATGCAGGATTAGGCATTCGGTTTTGTTAAGGAAATCTGACCATTATGACGTCATAATTCTATTATAGCGCAAAATAATAAAGCTCCGATACCGTCTCCATTATGAACATCATGTCTCTCTAAATAATTAATTACTACTTAAAAGGACACTAATTATGTGATGTCATAATAGAAAAAAAAAACAGCAAAAAACAGAAAAAGGTGAAATAAATATCTGTTTCTTTATTACCTACAAGGAGCTAAACACAAAGGGGACAAACAAGTACAGACAAAGGGATTAAGTCGATTACATTGACCCCAGTGCGTAACTGGTACTTATTTAATCGACCCCGAAAAGATGAAAGGCAAAGTCGACATCGGCGGAATCTGAACCCAGAACGTAATGGCAGACGAAATACTGCTAAGCATTTCGCCCGGCGTGCTAACGTTTCTGCCAGCTCGCCGCCGGAGATGCTTTGCCCGATGCTGAGACTGCAGGAGTTACTCAGAGGTTTTGCCTGCTCCTCTAAATCCACTGTTTCCACTATTGTCTGCAGGTCACAAGTGTTTTGCCTCTTAGCCTCTACACTTCACCTGAGTGAGGCAATGAGAGCTGAGCTAGTATTCACCTACGGAACGGTTCCACTTGTGGTCTTTTATCAACCGTAGTCACTTTGAGCTAGTTTCACCTGCCGCGCCCAATTCCTTGATGGCTTTCTTCAGTTGCCTGAATTATATTTTAAAATGTTGGAATAAGATTTTAGTTTTGTCTTTTATTCACAAGATCTGAAATTTATAAGAGATAATAAAAACAGGGAAGCGAAGTGCGAACTGTATGAAGCTAAGTAACGTTTATGTATTTCTTGAGAGTATCAGAAATCTTTATATATAAAAGTAAGGTTGTGTGTCCGATTTAGATTCCTAACTACTCACACATTTTGCGGTGCAGTTTAACCAAAACCGGGTATCTTATAGTTGTGATTCATATCGAGCCCTTCTGGGTATTAGCGCGCGTCTACGATGAGTCTACGATTTTAAAAATAATTTACCATCATTTTTTTCCATTTTAATGCATATTTTTTTAAAGGGAAGTAACTTTCTAAAAATGTCTACGATGAGTCAACGATATTAAAAAAATTTACCATCATATTTTTTCCATTTTGAATGCATTTTTTTGCTATTTTTTGGCTATAACTCTCTAAAAATGTTTTATAGTTATTTCCCTTACAAACCCGAGCAACGCCGGGTGATACTGCTAGTTTAAAAGAAAGAAAGAAGTATTTGGTGAAAATCAAAGACTGAAATTGTAAGGCGATTAGAAGGTACCTGGAAGAACAAAGAGCAAGGATTTGGCCACAGGATAAAAATATAAAAGCGGAATAAGAGGTGACAGACTGTTTGCAGCTAATTTATCTCTGAGCTTATTGCGAACGACATGTAAAGTCACTAAAATACATTCAGACGAGATACAAGTTTACTCTTAGTTTTAATTATGTTACTCATTTCTACCTGTTAAGTAGGCAGGTAAACCGTGCCCTGGGTCTGTCGTTTTATCTGTGGCAAAAAAAGATTATTGTGACATGTTTGATCTATTCCATTGTTCTACTCCAGCCATTTTCCCTTCATCAATTCGCTTATCTTTCACTTCCTCTGTTTTTATCGTCGATGTTTTTCATTTATCACCTCTGTGGTCGAGAAACCAATGAAAGCTGTTAAAACCATTTTGTGCGCGCACACACACACACACACACACACACACACACACACACACACACATTCACACTCTCACACACACTCACACTCATACACACACACACACACACATACACACACAGACACACAGATACAAGGCAAAATATATAATTTTCTACTCTAGGCACAAGGTCCAAAATTTGGGGGGAGGGGGCCAGTCGATTAGCCTGACCTCAGTACGCAGCTTCTCCTTAATTCATCGATCCCGAAAGTATGAAAGGCAATGTCGACACCGGCAGGATTTGAACTCAGAACATACAGACAGACGAAATATCACCAAGCATTTCGTCCAGCCTTCTAACGTCTCTGCCAGCTCCTTGCTGCCTTCGAAATGACGAAAGGCAAAGTCGACCTCGGCGGGATTTGAACTCAGAATGTAGCGGCAGACGAAATACCGCCAAGCATTTCGTCCGGCCTGCTAACGTTTCTATTTCTTTACTACCCACAAGGGGCTAAACACAGAGGAGACAAACAAGGACAGACAGACGGATTAGGTCGATTATATCGACCCCAGTGCGTAACTGGTACTTACTTTATCGACCCTGAAAGGATGAAAGGCAAAGTCGACCTCGGCGGAATTTGAACTCAGAACGTAACAGCAGACGAAATACGGCTAAGCATTTCGTCCGGCGCGCTAACGTTTCTGCCAGCTCCTTGCTGCCTTACAAAGCAAGATAAATTGCATAAACTATTCTTGATTGAACCGTTTACATTTCTTTATTTTCATCTTCGATAAAGAATTGTCAATAAATTAGTTCCAATATTAATCAGTTTTATGTATGTTTGAGTCTATAAACATCGTCTGCTCCATGCTGCTTGTGTCATAACATAGTTGCATGATGTCTAGGCTGTATCCTGTTACCATCGAGACATCTAACCTAAACTTTTCTGACGTAGGAAACCTGGCGCTTCCAACCAGAATCCAAAATCATTTTAAGCACTGCATTATTTCTTGGCTGTTGGCAAACATTAGTTATAATGATTAATTGCTAGCAAAGATACAGTATTTTGTCTGCAACCACAATAAACTAGCAAGTATGTTAAAGATTTACAAGTCAATAGTGTGTCATACTTGTGTGTTAGCAGTGCGATGTTCTCATTTTAAAGTTTATTTCTACAAACAAAGCGATGGAAGATAGAAAAAGATAGAAATGCCTACATATACACCCGTCACCTATTTTTCTGTTTCCGATCGCATTGTTTACATCGACGTGTTCGCAACTTTCAGTTCTGGCTCTGAATTCTATAGAAAATCTACGGAGATAAACTTGTTTAATAACATATTTCGCCTATTATTGTTGTTGTTAGTAATGAACTGGTAGAAACGGTAGCAGAATGGAATTGAACGGTTGTCAGGTAGCTCTTGTGCGCTATTTGGCAACATGTAACCCTGTACGGACTGTCGCATGCTCGGGTTGTGGACGACTAAACCGGCAACCCCATCGAGCTTGGTGAGGAAGGTGATTATTGGATAGCCAACGGGATTAAAAATAAAAGCCCGACAAAAGATGGAAGAACGGATTAGAGACAACGGCCATGCAATATTGTGGAAGAAACAAAAAGGGAAGAAAAGTGGGATGACCCCCACCTTATATGTAGAAAGGTGAATGAAATGAAAGGAAGGAGATATGGTGACTTAGGAAAATCAAGAGAACAGAGGGCTCGTGAGCCACGTTTTAATATTCAATTTCTTTATTAGCCACAAGGGCCCAAACATAGAGGGGGACAATACAGCCTGATTGGGGTCAGACACACAGCGATCGAAAGGATGTACGGTTGAATGAAACAGAAGGATTGGGTGTGGAGATCGATTGTAGTGTGAGATTTCGGTGGTTTAGGTTTAGAAATGTCTCAGTCGAATTCGACGTTCGTTTCTCCGTCATCGATAGTTAGGTCACGGTTGGATTCCATTTTGCCAAATAAATACAAGGATGGATTTAATCGACATCGGAAGGATATACAGATAAAGTTAACATTCGAATTTAGATGTGTGTATTTGTGTGAAGTGTTTGGACATTAAAAATAATGGCCCCATGGTCAGAAGAGAAACAGTTTTGAGACTCTGTAAAGCTAAAAGAGACATATGAAAGCAATTTTGTGAGTAAAACGAAACTTTAAACGAGACAAGTAATGTGAACTGTGAGCGGAACATTAAGACGTTTCTTATTCTCAGTTGTGTTGCCAACCCGAAATACCAAAAATACCCCCCAAAAATTAATAAAAATAGAGGTGCAGGTATAGCTGTATGGTAAGAAGCTTGCTTCCCGGGTACGTGGTCCCCAAAATCCATCCCCTCCTCACCTTGGTGGGGACGCTGGCAACGGGTAGTGTCAGAGCTATGCCGTCGGGAACTTCGGTTCCTGGTAGGGCCACCCAAGGCGGATTGGTCCGACACTGAGTGGTATTAGGGCCAGCAGACGGAGCTCTGGTGAAAATCTTCGGAGTGTCTGTTTCGGCAACCGGCGGCTCCTCGGTCGTTCTGTCCCTGCGTCTGCGGACAATCTGCGGCAAACAGGATGTCTCTACATGCAGGATTGTTGGGGACCGCTTGTGAAAATCATATTCCCACGAAACGTCTTCCACTGCCATGGTTCGAGATGCCTCGAGGGTGGTGGAAGAAGCCGACTCAACCCGCCCAGGGTGAATGTCGCCACAAGTACAAGTACATGGTTCTGGGATCAGTCCCACGGCGTGGCATCTTCGGCAAGTGTCTTCTACTATAGCCTCGGACCGACCAAAGCCTTGTGAGTGGATTTGGTAGACGGAAACCGAAAGACGTCCGTGTTGTATATATATATATCTATATATATATATATATATATATATATATATATATATATATATATATATATATATATATATATATATTATATATAATAATAATAATAAATATTAGGGAATAAATCCAAATTTACAGGGAAAAATCAGATTTAGGATTGAATCCAATTTTATAGTAAAATATTATATAATATTAATTAGAGACAAAACCACTATTTTGCAAATCAAACAAGGAAAGACTTAACCAATACATAAAAAAATTTTAATATAAAGTAAATAAATCGCCACTACAATTGTTTCCTGTCTTCAAATGACATTCATCAGGTGGATTTCATATCTAAAAATATCAATATTTTAAAAGATAAATTTAAAATGGCTAAAACTATAAATAATATAAATTTATCAATGAAA
The DNA here is from genome assembly GCF_006345805.1 of Octopus sinensis. Lineage (NCBI taxonomy): Eukaryota > Metazoa > Mollusca > Cephalopoda > Octopoda > Octopodidae > Octopus > Octopus sinensis. The sequence continues at coordinate 9,609,570 of NC_042999.1, read as the reverse complement.
AAATATAAAAATATATAATCTATATATAATCTATATATAATCTATATATAATATAATCAAGAACTAAAATAACCTCTATAAACAATTGAATATAAAGAAACCTATTATTAAAGTTCTCATATTTAAAGATGAAGAATCTAATTTTTGATAAATAGATAGGTCTGTTTTTAAATGATTTATTAATAGAATAACTCAATATAAGTTATTATTCACTTTCATAAATTTGTTTTAGAGTTATAGCTTGGTATGTTGATCATGGTAGTTTTATTTATTTGGGTATTGTTTGTAGCCATTTATACGTATATTTGGATGTTTAGGAGGGTGTCCGTCAATATGCATGTGCATGGGTGTGTGTGCAAGTGTGCGCGTGTACAAGTGCATGTGTAGATGCGGGAATGCATGGTGCTATGTAAAAGTGTGTGCTTGTGTATGCACTTGTATACATGCATGATTGATGTGCGTGAGATTGCACCCGTCTGCGTGTACACACTCATATATACATATAATAAATATTCATTTATTTATTTTTTTGTGAATGTGTGTATTTTTATATATATGTGTATTTGATGATATGTGTGAGTGTATAAATATATATATATATATATATATATTTATGGATGTTTATATATTTATTTATTCATCTATATGGGTGTGGGTGTGAATATATTGGTGTATATAGCGAGTTTTGTACGTATGTATATGTATGTGTGAGTAGGTATATGTATATGTTGTGGGTGTGTGTTATACGTGTGTGTATTTGTATGTGAATGTATAGATTAGGGGATTGCTATATAGGTATGTTATTGTGTTTGGTTAAAGGGAGGTTTTATCATTATATGTATATATGGGTTTCGTTTATCATGATTGTTTTATTAAAGAATTTTATAGTAAATTCTGTCTAATTACGTTTATTAACATATTATTCCATTCTATTCCATTCATAATTTTTAAATAACGTTCGTTCATAACGCGCAGAATGAAATGTTTATATTGTTGTGGTTGAGTATATGCGGATGCTGGTTGTGTGGTTGTCATGCAGAGTGAGTGTGTTTATGAATGAGGGTTGTATGTGTGTGTGAGGGAGTATGAATAAGTAATGTGTTGAAGTATTTGGCTATTTTATTAATTTATCGTTGCCTAGATGTTTATGTGTATGTATAGAGATATATATGGGCGTGTGAGTTAGTGTATGTATTTAGATATGTTTATATATACTTAGATATATGTGTATGAGCATGTGTGTATATATAGTTTATTTTTATTTTGTTTTTGGTTTTTGTTTTTTGTTTTTTTGTTTTTTGTTTTTTGGTTTTTGGTTTTGAAATTAGATTCTTCATCTTTAAATATGAGAACTTTAATAATAGGTTTCTTTATATTCAATTGTTTATAGAGGTTATTTTAGTTCTTGATTATATTATATATAGATTATATATAGATTATATATTTTTATATTTTTTCATTGATAAATTTATATTATTCATAGTTTTAGCCATTTTAAATTTATTTTTTAAAATATTGATATTTTTAGATATGAAATCCACCTGATGAATGTCATTTGAAGACAGGAAACAATTGTAGTGGCGATTTATTTACTTTATATAAAATTTTTTTTATGTATTGGTTAAGTCTTTCCTTGTTTGATTTGCAAAATAGTGGTTTTGTCTCTAATTAATATTATATAATATTTTACTATAAAATTGGATTCAATCCCAAATCTGATTTTTCCCTGTAAATTTGGATTTATTCCCTAATATTTATTATTATTATTATTATTATATATATATATATATATATATATATATATATATATAATTATCCGTAATAATGAAGGGTGAAATTAATTAATTTGGAATAATTATCAATTACACCAAGTAGTCTTCGGCATGTAAAAGCCTCATTCGAGGAAAATTTAAGTAATACTAAGCAATAAGGGTTTAGCAACGAATTGCCTTACCACATACCGAATTTAGAAATAGCAGTCAAAGAGTTATAGCTATTTCTTCTACTAAAAAGGGAGATCTCAGTAAAAACAGCAATTGGAAGGCAGACACAAACAGGTAAGAGAGAATGAATTGACGGCAATCTATCATACAATTTTAAGTTATCTACGGACGTACGTTTCGAAATCAAGTTTTTAGGAAGCATAAGAATTAAATATTAAATAATTCTATCTCACCAAAACTTCTTTTCTCTTCAGCGTAGAATACTATAATCATAAATGATTATATTGAATTTTGAGATACTAGAAGGCACCAACTCAACTCAGTATCAGAGCGAGCTAGAATCCGCAACTAGTATCACCAAATTCAATGTGTGAATGAAAAGATTGTGTCACCAGCCCCTTCCCACCCGCGTGTAGCCAAAACAAGATGCTGTGGTCATCTACTGAGATAAAATGTGGTTATCCGTAATAATGAAGGGTGAAATTAATTAATTTGGAATAATTATCAATTACACCAAGTAGTCTTCGGCATGTAAAAGCCTCATTCGAGGAAAATTAAGTAATACTAAGCAATAAAGGGTTTAGCAACGAATTGCCTTACCACATACCGAATTTAGAAAAGCAGTCAAAGAGTTATAGCTATTTCTTCTACTAAAAAGGGAGATCTCAGTAAAAACAGCAATTGGAAGGCAGACACAAACAGGTAAGAGAGAATGAATTGACGGCAATCTATCATACAATTTTAAGTTATCTACGGACGTACGTTTCGAAATCAAGTTTTTAGGAAAGCATAAGAATTAAATATTAATAATTCTATCTCACCAAAACTTCTTTTCTCTTCAGCGTAGAATACTATAATCATAAATGATTATATATTGAATTTTGAGATACTAGAAGGCACCAACTCAACTCAGTATCAGAGCGAGCTAGAATCCGCAACTAGTATCACCAAATTCAATGTGTGAATGAAAAGATTGTGTCACCAGCCCCTTCCCACCCGCGTGTAGCCAAAACAAGATGCTGTGGTCATCTACTGATATATATATATTTATGTGTGTCTTTGTGTCTGTGTTTGCCCCACCACCATCGCCTAACAACCGATACTGGTGTGTTTACGTCCCCGTAACTTAGCGGTTCGGTATAAGAGACCGATAGAATAAATACCAGGCTTACAAAGAATAAGTCCTGGGGTCGATTTCTTCGACTAAAAAATGGCGGTGCTCCAGCATGGCCGCATTCAAACGACTGAAGCAAATAAAAGAATAATAAAAAGAATTAGAAATTCATTCATTGTTTAATCAAGCCTCTTTTCGCATCTGGCTATCAGACTCTTATAGTTTCTCTGGAATACAAAACATTTGCCAAATATATTTCTGTCAAAGGTCAAATCTTGTTGGTTATCTCAGCCTCATTTTGAGGCTGCGGAGCTCTGTTAGCTTCTACACTGCCCCTTTGCATAGGGGGTGTTGTTTGTTTATGCAGATTTTACTGCCAAGATAGTTTTTCTTTTACTTGTTTCAGTCATTTTGACTGCGGCCACGCTGGAGCACCGCCTTTACTCGAACAAATTGACCCCCAGAACTTATTCTTTGTAAACCTAGTACTTATTCTATCCTACTTTTTTGCCGAACCTCTAAGTTACAGGGACGTAAACACACCAGCATCGGTTGTCAAGCGATGGTGGTGGTACAAACACAGACACACACATATGCACACACATACATATAAATGTATATATAGACACGACGGGCTTCTTTCAGTTTCCGTCTACCAAATCCACTGATAAGGCTTTATTCGGGCGGAGGTTATAGTAGAAGACACTTACCCAAGGCGCCATACAGTGGGACTGAACCCGGAATCATGCGGTTGGGAAGGAAGCTTCTTACCACACAATCCCTCTTGCGCCTTTATAGATATTTTACAATCAAAATTCCAACGTTAGGAACTCGAGAATTCTTCATCAGAAATTTGTATTCTGGCCATCAGAATTATATGTAATTGATCACGTGCTACTATTGTTTGTGATGTGTGTATGACGTTTGTGCGTCAATTATCACTTTGTGTTGTGATTTGAATATTTTTTCCATAATCAATTGTCCATCTTTGAAGAAAAATTCTATCAAGTGTGGAATTATCTTTTAGTAATTTTCTACTTAGTTCCGTTTCATGGTGTATGGTACGATGTGTTGCTGTTGCTCCTTGTTGCGTGGGGAGCCAACGAGAGAGAGAGAGAGAGAGAGAGAGGGGGGGGGGGGGGGAGAGAGAGAGAGAGAGAGAGAGAGAGAGAGTGTGTGTGTGTGTGTGTGTGTGCGTGTGTATGTGTCTATGTACTTGGTCTGTCAAATCTAAAGGAATCGTGGAGTTTGAAGCTTTTACGTTATCTGCCAAATTTATAAAACAGAATCCGAAATGATAAAAATTAGAAGAGACATCGGTGGGGCTTGGATTTAGAGAGCAAGCAGTCGGTAAAAATACTACAAAGCATTTTATCCGACTCCCTAACAACATTGCATGTGTGTGTGTGAGCGAGTATGTATATGCGCTTGTTTGTGAATGAGTGTGTACGTGTGTGTGTGTGTGTGTGTGAATGAGTGTGTTTTGATTAGGTTTCCGAAATCACGTGACTTGTTTTATGGATCTGGGGCTCCTCGCAACCAACTCTTTAAAGTAACATATTTTTCACATTTCTTCTGAATAGCAAATGCACAACATCTCACGCTTAATAGTTAAGCGATCTTCACCATTAAAAAAAAGAAGAAAAAAACATTTGAAGAAAATTCTCACGCAATTCTTTTAAATATTTCAAAAGAATAGCAAAAGAGAGATTCTTGAAACAGCTTTTGATAAAATTAATGAGAAAAAATATATGGAATTAAAATAATATTTTTACCACTAACTAGGTTATAGGGACCATTGTTAGACATGGAAGATGAAGTATAATTCCAGCTAACAGTGGAACAGAGAACTACTTGTAGTCATGGCTTCCTGCCTCTCTCTCTCTGCAGAGCAAATCTCCGACTGATTAGGAAATGAAATGTTGAGGAATATCAATGGAAAACTAATAGAAAAAAGGTTTTGGAATGGATGACGCTTCAATGATTCTAAGGTTATCAGTGCGTGGAATTTTTGTAAAATATTAATTAAATGATCTTTGACCAACTTTGCTTCTTGATTTAATAGAATTAGAAGCAAGAGAAACAGGAAATATTGGTTTCTAAACTTTGCACAAGGCCAGCAATTCTGGGTGGGTAGGGGGTAAGAGGTAAGTCGATTACATCGATCCCGGTGCTCGTCTCGTGCTCATTTTGTCAACTCCGAAAGGATGAAAAGTAAAGTCAACCGTGACTGAATTTCAACACAGGACGTAAAGAAGGACGAAATGCAGCTAAGCATTTTGTTCGACGCGCTGACGATTCTGCCAGCTCATCTCTTCCGGAACCAGAAATAGCAATAACTTTTCACGAGGAACATTAAATGATGCGAGGCTTAACGCAGAATATGTAAAAGATGGTTTGATTTAATTACGTTTTTGATTGATCGAGCATCTTGCTTGATCAAAAAACCTAGATACTCCAAGACTAATTCAAGAATTTCCGGACGTTATAATTTGGTACAAGTTGAGTCATTGATTATGATGATATAAATAAAGAGGAGAAAGATTATTCCAAGATATATTTGACCCACATTTATGCTATTTTACATTGGTTAAATCAAGTACCTTGCAAGCCAAAGCAGATGAAACTTGGAACCAGTGGAATCAAGAATGCTTGGCTTATTTGATACGTCTAATAAGTCAGTTTTCTGTGGAAAGGTCAGATGCTAAAGCAGGCTATGATGACCCCTTTAAAAATTATGAGTTACCCCGTAAGAATCGCAGAATTACACATGGAAATAATATATCTGGTTTTCCAGATGTATATCACTGCGTATCCTTCACGCATTCATTCGAGGGAGTAAATTTTTAACTCTTTCGGCCTTTCTCAGTAGACATGTTGCGTTGAAGCGATCTTTTTTCTGCAGCTTCGCTGGATTGCTTCGAACACCACCGTTAACTGTAGTGGCCATAGATAGGAACTGTAGTCTAAATGGCTGTGGGAAAATATCCTCTAGAGGACTATCATTGTTCATTGTTCTCTTGTTCTGGAGCTTTTAAGGATCCATCTGAACAGCCGTCTGCCAACTCAGTGATATCCACCTGGAAGGGTGCATCATTGTTCATATCAATACCCAAGTCATGCACTGATTTTGATTCAGTGATTGCAGCCTCTTCTGCGTAAGTGTATCCTATCTGCATTTCATTCATCGTCGTGTACTGGTAGGCATTAAACTGCATATTATTGTCCTCAACCCGCCAGTGTATTGCGTCCAACTCATGTTGCAGGGGTGCAACATATCCGGGGTTACGTATCCTTTGAGAAGCTTTTGCATCGCCTGCTGAGCTAGCAAGAGTGGGGCTGTCTGAGTAGAGTGGGGCATGTCTGAGAGGGCCACTATTAAAAGCAGTACCCACAAAGCAGGGCCTTTGTGTGACATCACTCATTACATGCGTAATGCCCGACTTCTACGCACACACACACTGACCAACACGCATGCGCACAAACAAACAGAAAAGAACGCAGTGTGAGTAACGGACAGTCAAAACTATTGAAAAGGTTGCAAGACAACGAAAACTGTAGAAAAAAAAAAAAAGGTGGAAATTTTACCGGTGAGTGTGTTAAATTATAAGGCACCAAAAGAGAATGACTCTCCTCAGACACAACAACAGTATATATATATATATATATATATATATATATATATATATAAAGTCAGTAGTTGGAAAGTCGGGCTTGAGAAAGGCGCTTTATTTCACGTTGCTCCAGTTCACTCAGCTGTAGAAATGAGTTGTGACGTCACTGGCGCCAAGCTGTATCGGCCCCTTTGCCTTTCCCTTGGACAACATCGGTGGCGTGGAGAAGGGAGGCATATTATGCACGAGCGACTGTTGGTCTTCCGTAAACAACTTTGCCCAAACTTCTGCCTCTGTAGGTGCAATCCCCTGCTCATTCGTGACCGAAAGGGGTCTTTATACACCCCCCCACACACACGCACACACATATAGTCAACAGATGAGATAAAGAAATGCTCAAATGATTTGAACTTACACCAAGCGGTTATGTGTATATTTGCATCATTATCTACATATATTATACATGCATGTATATGTATGTATATATATCTTTCTCTCTCTCTCTCTCTCTCTCTCTCTCTCTCTCTCTCTCTCTATCTATCTATCTGTCTGTCTATCTATCTAATGAAACTTTTTAACTAGTTCCAGAACGAGAGTTGCGGCCATGCTGGGGCACTGCCGATGAA
>NC_042999.1:9534773-9597273 GCF_006345805.1 Octopus sinensis | reverse complement strand
GTATATATATAATGTATATACATGTATATGTATGTATATGTATGTATATACATACATGTATATCTATGTATATAAATACATGTATATCTATATATATACATACATGTATATGTATGTATGTATATATGTTCGTATGTATATATATATATATATGTGTGTGTGTGTATGTATATATATGTATGGTATATGTGTGTGTCTGTGTGTATGTATGTATATTGCATATTTGTGTGTGAAAACCAATTTAGCTAATTATTCATCGGTGAGGAGATAATCGATGAATCGATCCCAGCACATTTGTTGTAATTATCAAGATTTGCATATATGGAAAGAAAAAGTTGACCGCACGGGATATGAATGCCGTACGTAAAAGAACAACATTGAAAAGTCCAAGATATTTACGACCATGTTCTATTGGTTCTGACTGTATTTCCGTTTTTATTTATGTTTAGTATTTACAAGAGAAGCTGGGGGAGGGGCTGCTGGGATAAATGCAAAATATTAAAGCGAATTCAAGTGAAAACTATGAACTGTCAATAAACCTTGTCCAATAAATTTTCCAGATTATTTCTTAATAAAAATCTATACATTTCTAAATTAATTATATTATTGTTTGGGTTATGATTGCTGCGACATTACAACACCAGAAAATGTGATTTTGTTGGATATCTGAAGCATTCTAACTTTAAACAGAAAGTCCGAATATTGTTAGACGTAATTGAATTTATAATATTCAAAATGAAATCACTCAACGAAAAGATGTTTTTAAAAATATATCCTCTTAATCGACTTCACCATTCCACTCAAGAAATTAAACGTTTAGTGAATTATTTTGCTTTTTGAAGCATTGTTTTGTGTCTTGTGGAAAAAAAAAATATGCCTTTAGAAAGAACAGTGGCAGTACATAAAAGGTATATTTATAAATGAATTGGTTTGAAAAAAATATTTTAAGTTAATATCAATTAATATTCGTGTCAAACTTTGGTACAAGGCCACCAATTTTGGGAGAGGTAGATAAGTCGATTACATCGACTCCAGTGCTTAACTGGACCCCGAAAGAATGAAAAGCAACGTCGACCCCGGCGTAATTTGAACTTAGAACATTAAGACAGACGAAATGTCGCTAACCATTTTGTCCGGTGTACCCAACGCTTCTGCCAGTTGACCGCCTTAATTTCAGTTAATATTGAGGTCCACAGAAGACGGTAAACTGGCAGAAGTGTTGCCATGCCGGACAAAATGCTTAGCGGCATTTCGTCCGTCTTAATGTTCTGAGCTCAAATTCCGCAGGGTTGTCAAAATAAGAACAGTTGAACACGGGGGTCGATGCAATCGACTTAACCGCCATCCTCCAAATTGCTGGCCTTGTGCCAAAATCTGAAACCAATAGTATGATCTAAATACTCTTTACTCTCTCTTTTACTCTTTTACTTGTTTCACTCACGTGACTGTGGCCATGCTGGAGCACCGCCCTTAGTCGAGCAAATCGACCCTAGGACTTATTCTTTGTAAGCCTAGTACTTATTCTATCGGTCATTTTTGCTGAACCGCTAAGTTACGGGGACGTAAACACACCAGCATCAGTTGTCAAGCGATGTTGGGGGGGGGGGCAAAGACAGACACACAAACATAAATGCACACATACATATATATATATATATACATATATACGACGGGCTTCTTTCAGTTTCCGTCTACCAAATCCACTCACAAAGCTTTGGTCGGCCCGAGGCTATAGTAGAAGACACTTGCCCAAGGTGCCACGCAGTGGGACTGAACTCGGAACCAAGCGGTTGGTAAGCAAGCTACTTACCACACAGCCACTCCTACCTTTATTTCAGTCAGTCGTTAAGGAATCCATTGAAGTTCTTTTGGATTCGCTCAAATAAAAATTCCCAGGAATCCGGGCTTCGGATGAATTGTCTTCTAAAACGTATACAATATGCTTTATTATGAAGTGCTATTCTCCCTTGTGCATTTTATACTGTAATGAACATGCATGCATAGTGGTTAGGGTTTTGCAGTCATGATCGCAAGACGAAGTTTCGATTCTCGGACAGGGTCGTGCGTTGTGTTCTTAAGCAAAGCATTTCACGTCATGTTGCTCCAGTTAACTGTAAATGAGGAACCCAGCGACAGACTGGCGTCTCGCTTAGAGGAAATAATGGTTAGAGGAAACACGTTTCTCGTTAACAAACTTATATATATATATATATATAATTTATTTCATAGAAGAAGCTCCTTCTATAAATAAATTAATTTACTCTGCTATGTATTGAGTACCTTATTTACTGTGGTTAACCCCGACTCAACCCGGGACCTATATATATATATATATACTCTCTTTACTCTTTTTACTCTTTTACTTGTTTCAGTAATTTGACTGCGGCCATGCTGGAGCACCGCCTTTAATCGAGCAAATCGACCCCGGGACTTATTCTTTGTAAGCCCAGTACCTATTCTATCGGTCTCTTTTGCCGAACCGCTAAGTGATGAGGACGTAAACACACCAGCATCGGTTGTCAAGCAATGCTAGGGGGACAAACACAGACACACAAACACACACACACATACATATATATATATATACATATATACGACAGGCTTCTTTCAGTTTCCGTCTACCAAATCCACTCACAAGGCATTGGTCGGCCCGGGGCTATAGCAGAAGACAGTTGCCCAAGATGCCACGCAGTGGGACTGAACCCGGAACCATGTGGTTGGTAAGCAAGCTACTTACCACACAGCCACTCCTGCGCCTATATATATATATATATATATATACTATATATATATATATATATATATATATATATATATATATATATATATCTATATATATATATATATATAATATATATATATATTATATATATATATATATCTATATATATAAACAATTCCTAAATAAGGGCAAATGAAATTTATTATAAATTTAACCTTTATAGGTATTTTTTAAAGGTATTTATTATAAATTTAACCTTTAAATGTATTTTTTTAATATGCTGGCCATTGATAAAATTTTTTGGGAAAAGAATTTTTTTCGAAAAAAATTTTATCCTACATTAGATATAATATATTATATATATATATAATATATTATATATATAGATATATTATATATATATATATATATATATCATTTACCGTACGCAGTATAAAGATATGAGATCCTAATAGTTTCTTTGTGTTGGAAACACGTGTTTAGGCAATTTTTGTGACTGGCTTTTGTCCCCAAGCAATATTCAAGTTCTGAGTACATGGACTTATTATATCTGAAACATAGATGGCAAGTACATGAGAAATAACGAGGAAAAACGAAAAGGTTGATATCGGAAACCTCGTAACCGGAAAACGAACTTTTTAACCACACAGCCAAGTTTGCAATATTTTCAGACCAGAAATCAGAGTTTAGAGTCGAAACAAGAATATTTCAGTGTTTAGATTCAATATACAACAGCAAATAAGTATGTTTGTTGTAGTTTACAACAGCGAGACGATTATAATAAAGGTGAGGGGCACGGGGCAGGAACGTCGGTGGTAGGTAATGAGTTTTCTGTCAGCTAGAAGCAATACATGAAAGCAAGGGCAGTCGTTAGAAGGAAACCAAAATAATCAATCGAAGTACCACGTTGATGGCTAAACTTTAGCGATTTACTGGATTTGAAGATTTACGATTTTGTGTTTTGCAATATAATTGAATGCGTCAATAGATTATATATAATTCAAATAAAGGTTAATGATGGCAAACAGGAATCCAGTCTTAGCTAATTAGTAACCAGCAGGTTGTTTATGTTGCTAATACGCTTCCAGTTTTGGTTCCCGAGAAAATAAAAACGAAGGTAATAAACTAGATTTCAACATTTGCAGGAGGCTTGGAATTGGTATGATATCTTTAAGACAACATAGTCTTTGGGGAAAAAAAATGAATAAAAGAGACCACAAAGAAAAAGTAAAACAGGAAGTCTGTTATTTTTGCTCTTGTATAAAGCCGCAGGGAGTGTATATAGGTCGGAGTAAATTGCAGCAACGGATGTTTACAATCATTAGCAACGTATGTAAAATGGCTGTATAGAGCGACAAGGGCAAATTAATGGCCCTCATATATAGCCTCGTATATAAATATATACGCACAAACACACACACACATATCCATCCATCCAGCCATCTATCTATCTGTCTATCTATCTATCTATCTATCTATCTATCTATCTATCTATCTATCTATCTATCTATCTATCTATCTACACACACACATGTATGCACGAGAGCAAGAGAGCGAGCGAGAGAGAGAGAGAGAGATATTATATATAATCTTTCTTTTAATCTTTTATTTGTTTCAGTCGACTGCGGTCATGCTGGAGCACTGCCTTTTAGTCGAACAAATCGACCCCAGGATTTATTCCTTGTAAGCCTAGTACTTATTCTATCGGTCTCTTTTTTCCAAATCGCTAGACATAACAATATCAGTTGTCAAGCGCTGATGGTGGTGGTGGGGGACAAACTCAAATACACAAACACACACACGCATACACACACACACACACACACACACACACACACCACACACATACACACACACACACACATATACATATACATATAACAAATCCACTCACAAGGCTTTAGTCGGCCCGAAGCTATAGTAGAAAACATTTGCCCAAGGTGCCACGCAATGGGACTGAACCTAGAATCATGTGGTTGGTAAGTAAGCTACTTACCACACAGCCACTCCTGCGCCTATATATCTATATATATATATATAATATATTATATATAATATATATATATATATATATATATATATATATATATATATGTGTGTGTGTGTGTGTGTGTGTGTGTGTGTGTGGTGTGGTTTGTGTGTGTATATGTCTCTAAATAGATATACATGACAGAAGATGGAATATATTTATATATATTGTATGACTATGTATACATGTGCGTGCATTCATATATATGTACATCTATGTGCTATCTATCTTCTGTTGTTTGTCTGTCTGTCGTCTCTGTTGCTCTCCACCTCTCTCTCTCTCCCTCTTTGTGTATATATATTATATATATATTAATATATATATATATATATATATATACAGGCATACAATAATACGTGCGTAATGCGCATGCGCACATTAACTTGGCAAGAACGCATCAGTTTATCTCAATAAATTTGTCCCATACATCTTTCATGTTTTTGAACTTAAATGTAATTAAATACTGGCTTAACTTACGGGACATCCTGTATATGTCTGTGCACGAAGATAGACACACGTACATACCTAAACAGAGAAGGGAATAAATATATAGATAGATAGACAGAGAGACTGATAGAGAGAGAGAGGGGGGAGAGAGAGAAAGAGAGAGAGATAAACGAAGCAGATTGATATAGATATAGAAAGACATATATAGAGAGAGACAGGCAGGGAGACAGATAGATAGAGATAGATAAATAGATTGACAGATAGATAGATTGATAGATAGATTGACAGATAGATAGATTGATAGATAGATTGACAGATAGATAGATTGATAGATATATAGATAGCTTGAGAGATAGATAGATAGATAGATAGATAGATAGATAGATAGATAGATAGATAGATAGATAGATAGATATTTCTTTATTAGCCACACAGGCTGCACACAGATAGAACAAATTACAAGGTAGAGCTTTTCTTTTGAAGGTAAAAAAAAAAAAAAAAAAAAAGGAAGGGGGAGTTTCGATCAAAAGGGATCGTAAAAGGAGAGAAAAGGACAAAAAAGGGGTTTAAAAAAAAAAAGGGAGAGGAAGAAAAAAAAGAGAAAAAAAAAAAAAAAATTGATCAATAGGGATCGTTATCACAGAAATGTCAATATAAGTGTAAAGGGGAGGACAGGTGAGTTTACCCGTGGAAAGAAAAGCCTACGAAAAGACCACGGTAACCTCGGTCAATGGAGTCACATGTTATATTTCTTTTTTTTTTTTTTTTTTTTGCAAATAAGCAACTCTCTGTTTTCGATTTCTGGGTTCATAGGACTATGCTCAAGGTGGCTTCGTCATTCATACGTGCCATTCTTGCTACATTCACACCATCTTTTTTTAAAACATTCGCTAGACAAAACTTGCCTCTCTACTCTCACTTTCCTTTTCAAGTGGTACTTGAAGAAGTTGATGAAGATTGACCAGAGAGGAAAGTGTTTGTCTCCAATCCTTTCAGACGCGTCCACCAGATACATTCTTTCGCCATAGCCACAAGGATGATGAAAATAGCTCTTCCTTCCCGTTTGAAGGAGGGAGGCGTGACAATATAACGATAGACTCAGCTGATAAACCGACTCGTTCCACACGTGACAGCAGTTGTTCGACATAAGCCCACAGGTCGGAAAGTGTTGGACACTGCACGAGTGCGTGCAGAACGGTTTCGTCGTCGCTCTGACCGCATCTCGGGCAGGTCGGCCCCGTGTTCTCGAGCCGTGTCTGTAGAGCTTATCCCGAACGGGTAGCGCTTCTCGGTAGCACTGCCAGGCCAGGGATCTCTGGAAGTTGTCCATGGGCCCTGGCCCGAAGTCGTCCTGAACAGGCGGGTCAGGTACTCCTCGTCGACGTCCAGGTTCGCCCCGAGCTCGTCGTCGTACCTCCCCTCCACTAAACCCCTATAAATGCTTTGGTTGTGTTGAAGTCACTCAAGGTCGACCCAGGACGGCAGAGTTGCTTGAGAGCAACGCGACACTCGCGATGCCATTCGCCCTTCTTCTCTCGGCCCTCTTTTTGATCCACGACTGCAGTTCGGTCATGGAGACGAGCTGCGGGAAAGCGTGCCTCACAAACGGCGACCACGCCTGTTCACCGTCGTCTACATAGAGCCAGAGATGTCGCAGTCTCAGCGCGTGTCTGCGCATCATCAACCACGGCAATGCCCAGCCCACCTTTTAACGGGTGTTGACAGCAAATGGATCGCCTGACCATCGGGACGCATCCTTTCCACAAGAAGCGAAAGAGAATGCGTTGTAGTTTGGTGATGGTAGGGTCGGGACAAGGTACGACGGTCAGGCGTAGTAGATGACGGACGCGATGTACGTGTTCGCCACCTCCGCCCGACCTTTTAGGGACAGTTTCCCTCTCGGCCCATTGCCTTGCCGGCGAGAGTGACCACCCTACTCGTTATCTCGTTCCAGTTCTTCTCCACTTGGAGGTCCGGACCAAACCAGACCCCGAGCAACTCAACCGGCCGGGCCGTCGTCCAGCGTCCCACGACGGAGGCGCTGGTGACGGCATGGGCTTGCATCTCCAGGTGCCTAGTCGCAAGCCCACTGACTTTTCCCGGTTGATTTTCGCTCCTGTCACCCCGCTTCGTAGTTTTTCAGTGTCTCGCCGACCTGCTCGATATGCTCGTGGCTAGACACTATGACGGTGACGTCGTCCGCGTATGCAGACACGCTCGTCCCGCATCCCAGTTCTCGCGGGATGCCTCTCAAGTGTGCCAGCTTCCGCATAATGGCTCGAGAGTCAATACGTATAGAAGCGCCGAGAGGGGGCATCCCTGACGGACCGAACGTGCGATGTCGAAGGGTCTTGATAGATGTCCATTCACGCGAATTACCGAACGGATGCCTCTGTACAAAGCGGCTATCCAGCCGCGGAAGACGGGACCGAAGCCAGCCGCTCCGAGGACCGCCTCCAAGTATCGATGGTCCACCCTATCGAAAGCTTTCGATTGATCCAATTGATCAGCGCCCCACCCATGCCAGGTTCGTTAACTACCCTGTCTATGATGTAGCGCATCAGGTGGAGGTTGTCATGGATGGTCCGGCTGGCACGGCGCATGTTTGCGCCTTGTCGACCAGTTTCTCGATGACAAGCGCCAACCTCTTGGCTAGCACCTTGGCCAATTTTCAAGTCTGCATTAAGCAGAGTGATGGGCCTAAAGTTATCTATTACATTTCCCTTGTTTAGATCTTTCTTCAGCAGTGTTACGGCTCCTCGGCTCACAAAACCAGGAATGCTCCCGTTTTGCTGCCAGTTGCAGTACACCGCCGCCAAGAGATCTCCAAACAAGTCTGGCATACAATTGTAAAGCTCGTAGGGTAGACCATCCAAACCCGGTGATTTGTCCCTCGAGCATTCTGCCATCGCTTCCCGCACTTCCGCCGCCGTGATGGCACCTTCGCAGCACCCTGCCTTTCTTGTCGAGAGTCGTGGTAGGCTATGTAGGTAGGCACTGAAGTCCACCCTACGTTCTTGCCCTCCACTCGTTCCGAACAGTCGGGCAAAATGCTGCTGAAAGGCCTCACACATTTTACTTGGCTCGAGCAATTCGCGCCCCTGTTCATCTACCAGTGACCGAATGGTGGCTTTGTTGCCCTGTTGCGCCTCTGCCACCCGGCCTCTCTCGCGGCTCCAACACCTTCGTTCCTTAGAGCACGCATCCTAGCTCTGACAGCACATCCTTCGTGTTTGGCGTTGAAGTGTTGGTCGAGGGCCAACCTCGCCGCCAAAACGTCGGATGCGATGCGCTTCTAATTGCCTCTTCTAGCTTCTTAACTAGCTCACCCTCTACTCTATTTCTATCTATGGCTAGTGCTTTGCTGTACCTAATCGCTTCTGCTTTTAACTGCTCTCTTGAGGGCAAACCACCATTTGTTGTTGATGATGGCTCCCGTCAAAGCCTTCTTTACTAGTGTGCTAATCCGGTCTCTGAAAACTTGTCTCGATGGGAAAGACGCGTTTAGTTTCCAGTATCCGGGACCCTGCCTAAGTGTCTTACCTAAGTCTAGCGTACATGTCACAAGTTTGTGATCCGTGTAGCTGACTATGTGGAATTGTGGACATCCTATGCTATCTCTATCTACTGTCCTACACAGTATCCTATCTAGATACGATCTCGACGACCCGATGCGGTTGCTCCATGTCCACGTTGGCGCATTCGGGTGGTCTAGTCGGAACCTGTCAGACAGTTGAAAGCGTCTGAGCAGGTCTCTGAGGCATTTGCATCCCCGTCTATTCCTATCTCTACCCACGTAGTCTACATGCGTGTCCAAGGTAGCATTCCAATCCCCCACTAAGAGTAAAGGACGAGACGTTCCCAAGAAAACTTCTAGACGTTGAAAGAAATACGCCCGACCTGTTAAGGGCGGTGCGTAACTGATACGAGTCGAAAAGCGCACCCATTGCTGCCGTCGACATCCAGGACGACCAGTCTACCCTCCGGGTCTACGAATATTGTCCTTACTTTGAGATCCAGACTCTTGTGAAAAAGTACCGCGGTACCACTACCGCCCATTCTCGGGCAGACAGGGGGAAAAATAAATGTTGAACTGTCCGCCAAACATGGTCTTTAGGGCCCGCGGATTGTGGAGTCTGGTCTCGCTTATGGCTATGATTTCTAACTTATGTGACTTTATGTCATTTAAGAGGTACCCTTGTTTCCAAGGGGACCCCAAGCCACGCGCATTTACACAACCAATCTTGATCATAGTTCTAATGAATTAGAATACAGAGGGTTACTTACTGCTCGAAAGTTTTTGCTTTCTCCTCCGTTGGTTGTCCTCGAGAAGATCCCAGTACAGTTTCTTTGTGAGATATTTTTGGCATTTACCAACCGCACTGGGGAAAATGCCTTTGAGTGTGTGGTGCAGACTTTTGGAGATGTGTAATATTTTGATGTGGTCTGGTGGTGTTGTGTATGGGATTGTTTGTTTTTATGTCATCTTCTGTTATGTTTGTTTTTGATTGGATGTATTCCATCAAATTTGTGTTTTTGGTGTCTATGGCTGTGAGCATGTTTGCTGTATATGTTTTTGTGGTGATGGTGTGGCTGTTGTTTGCGTTGGGTTTTGAAATGTCTTCGGGAGATGTATTCCCCCTGCTTTGTTCGTGTTTGCATTTGGTTTGGTTGTGTTTCTCTGCTCTTTATTTTCCTTCTTTTTGTAGCTATTTGCCATTCCTCACTGGTTTCGTCTTCCGACGAAATTTCTGAGGAATCAGAGGGGGTAGGGGTATGTTGTGGGCTTCTATGTATGTCTGTGTAAGTGGTTGTGTTGTTGTTTTCGTTGTTGTTGGTTGTTGAGTGTTTGTGTGTGTTTGAGTGCGGTATAAGGGATGGGGGATCAGTTTGTGTGTGTTTTCTTTGTTTTTTCTGTTCCTTTGGGTTTTGCTGTGTTGGTGGTGTTGGTATTTTTTCAGGTGTTGAGTGGTTTTTGGTTGATGACGGATTAGCTTGGTGTGCTTCTCTTGTCGTCTTCTGTGTTGATGCTGGTGTGGGTAGTAGAGCTTTTTTTCCGGAGTGCTTTGGTTGTGGTAGTGGTTGTTGTTGTTGCTCTTGGTGTGCAGTGGTTGGGCACGTCTTTTTCAAGTGTGTTTCGCTTCCACACAAATAGCAGCGTGGTCGCCTGCCCTCTACCACTATATAGAGTTTGTAGCCTCCTGGCAGTTCTATAGCGCTTGCTGCTTCATCCAATTGAAGCAGGAATTCGATTGATTTGCCCACATAGTCTTTCTCTCCTAGAACCGCGATTTCCAGGATGTTTGTCTCTGACATTGTCTCTGACATTTCAAAGCAGATGGCAGAGACCAACCATTGTGTTTCGACATCAAATGGTATGTTTTTTATTTGGACTTTCGTGACCCTTTTGTTTAAATAGACTGGTATCATTACCAAGTCGTCCGAATGTAGCTCCAATGTGGAAAAACGTTTTGCTAAACTTTCGTTGAGGAAACGTACTTGGACTGTACCAAATTTGTTTCCCCAACTGATATATTCCTTGGAGTCCCATGCAGGACGAAGTCATTTTTCGATTTTTTCCTGCGGTGCATTTTCTGTTCTTCTTGTTTTTTTGTTTATTACTTTATAAATTATTGTTTTTTTTTGTGTGTTTTCCACGATGTGTTGTGGAATGTGAAGGTGCAATTTGTCTCCTTCTTTGGAGAAGAGTGCCTTTGTGCGGTTTATCTCTTGTGTGGTGAATGTTACAATTGTTCTTTTTTGTTTTGTTACGTCCGCAAAATTCGTTTTGAATTTGGCAGTAGAAGTGTTAATTGTGGCAGTGTTAATTGAAGTCACGGTAGTGGTGTTGGTGTTGGCGGTATTAGCAGTAGAAGGCTTGGATGTAGCATTTGACGTCGTAGTAGTGGTGTTGGTGTTGGCGGTGTTGTCTTTGGTAGGCGGCTTTGTGCCAATTTCGTTGTTGTTGTTGGTGGTGATGGTGGTGGTGCTGGCATTCATGTTTTCGTTTGTATTCATTTTTGAAATCCCTTTCTCTGTCCCTTTATCATCAACAAGTGGTGTGGGGAGTGAGGGGAAATCTAAGTTAATGTCTTTGGTCGCGGCGATGGTGAATGCGACGTTAGATTTGTTGTTGTTGTTGTTGGTGGTGGTGATGGTGGTGACAGCGGTGTTCACGCTGCGATGTTTAGCAGCTAGTGGTAGCAATAGTGTTTTGCTACCGTTCTGCATGACTGGCGGGCTAGCCACGTGGTTTCCAGTTGCCATTTTCAAAATGAAAAATGGCTAAAAAACCCACGAAAGTTTTGAAAGTTTTTTTGTAATTTCGCCCATACAGGGGCGGAATTCTACGTGAATAATTCTCAGGTTTTTTAGTGAATGAACTTGCACAACGATTAAAACAAAATATTTGACAACAAGGAGTTTTAAACATGTAAAAGTGGCCAACTTACATGGAGCCGATATGACTAGCGTCCGTCCATTGATAGATAGATAGATAGATAGATAGATAAGTAGGTAGGTAGATAGATAGACAGATAGATAGATATATTGAGAGATAGATAGATTGATAGATGAATAGATAGACAGATAGGTAGATAGATAGATTGACAAATAGATAAATAGGTAGAGATATTGATAGAATGATAGATAGATTGACAGATAGATTGATTGATTGATTAATAGGTAGATAGATAGGTAGATAGATAGATAGATAGATAGATAGATAGATAGATAGATAGATAGATAGATAGATAGATAGATAGATAGATAGATAGATAAGGAAAGAAGGAGGAAGAAATAAAGAGAGATGAGTGAGAGATAGAGTAATAGACAAATACGCCAGCAGATATGATGATAAATAGATTAATTCATTGTTAAATTATTATAATCTCTTCGGTATTAATAGCTTGTCGAATCAGTCATGCTTAACACAAGAATATAGGAAAACATCGTAAAAAAATCTAATATACTTGCGCGCGCATCAGTGCATGTGTGTATGTGTATGCGTATATGTATGTATGTATATGTATGTGTGTGAATGCATGTGTGTGTATGTATGTATGTGTGCATGCATTATTTTCTGCAATGTATAACTGACACGATACTCTCATCCGCTTGGTTCCTGCTAATAAATGAGAACACGGTTTGGCCGGTGTATATAGGAGTGTGCGTGTGTGTGTATATGAAAGCACGTGGCTTAGTGGTTAGGGCATTCGGCTCACGATTTTAAGGTCGTGAGTTCAATTCCCGGCGGCCCATTGTGTCCTTGAGCAAGACACTTTCTTTTACATTGCTCCAGTCTACTCAACTGGCAAAAATGAGTTGTACCCGTAATTCAATGGGTGTCAGGCTTGTCAAACTCTGTGTCACTCTGAATCTCCCTGAGAACAACGTTAGGGGTACGCGTGTCTGTGGAGTACTCAGCCACTTGCATGTTAAATTCACGAGCAAGCTGTTCCTTTAATGGTATCAGTTGGGACCCTCATCGTCGTAACCGACTGAGTACTCTTATTTTTGACTCTATGTAATTTATGTAAGGATACACGCGCACACACGCATGCATGTATGTATAAATATATGTATGATTGTATACGTATTTTTATACATGTGTATTGTTATGTATGTGAATTTATACGTGTGTGTATGCACGTATGCGTCAATGTGTGTGTGTGTGTGTGTGTGTGTGTGCGTGTCTGTGTGTATGCTTATATATGTGGTTGTGTGCGAGCTTGACTGTGTATAGTTGTGTATATGTCCTTATTTATGTATGTGAACATTGTTCTGTCAGTGTAAAGACATGTTTCGTTGGCTGTCGGGTACGAGTGTATATTTGAGGTGTGCATGTGTGCGTAAGTATGTATGTATGCGTGTGCATGTGTGTATGTATGCGTGTGCATGTGTGTATGTATGCATATATGTTTGTATGTTAATGTGTGCATGTAAGTATATATATATGTGTCTATGTGCTGTGCGTGTATAAATTTTTACGTATGTGTGTGTGTGTGTGTGTGTGTGTGTGTGTGTATGTGTGTGTGGTGTGTGTGTGTGTGTGTGTGTGTGTGTTGTGTGTGTGTGTGTGTGTGTGTGTGTGCAGCGTTGAATTCTGTGCTGTAGATTCCAAAACTGGTTTACAAAACATTTGTTTTAAATATTTGCATCGAAACCAATAAATTAGAAATATCTGGTTTAATATTCTTTAAAAAATACATCAAAATAAATACACACACACACACACATTGTTACACACACACACACATTGTTACACACACACGCACATTGTTACACACACACGCACATTGTTATACACACACACACACACACCCAACAAAATTTAATCAGTCATTTATGGCGGAACGTTTTGTTTTCTTTTATTTCTTATCAAACATTTTACATTAAACGAAATATATTTCTGTTTCCACCAAAACGGAATTAATATGTATTTGGCGTCAGACTCAGCCGAAATAGCTTACTGGATAGGGTTTGTATCCGGTTATTGATCTATCGTATCGATAATTCACTCCCCATCCCTGGTACGACATTGTGTTCATAGTTAGGAACAATTAACTAACACTGGATCAATTGTCTGTGAGAAACGAAAGACGAACGTTGGCTCGGTATGTCTCTCTTACGTAAGGGCTGCAGTGAGAAAAAAGAAACATTAGCGCAATGAATAACGGATGTTTCAAGCGTCACGGAATCAGCGAAGGCGATGCAGTGTTCCTCTAGCATTCAGATTCTGACCGGAATTCCTCAAAAAGATCCGCAGTCCTTCTAAGACGGTGAATCGGTTGAATCATTAGAACAGCGGATTAAATATTTTGGTCTCTTTGTTACAGATCTTTAGGTTACACGTTCAATTCCTGCTGAGGTCAACTTCGCCCTTCAACCTTTTGAGGTTGACAAAATAATGTGACGGTGTTAGAGTGTTTGAAAAAAAAATGGTTTACCGTATTTGTTCTAAATCTTTACGTTCTGAGTTCAAATCCCACTGTGATCAACTTTCGTCTTTTATCCTTTCGGAAAAGGAGAAGAAGAAGATATGAATAAAGATATTTCGGCTATTACTGTTGTCTTTCTTTTCCAATTTAGAGTACCCTGAAGTACATTATTATCTAGTGTATCCTGAAGTAAATTATTTAGAGTTCTAAAAAACAAAAACAGAAAAACAGCAGAATGTGGTTTGAGAGAGATATTGGCTGTTATTTCTAGCAGGTCGACCACCCACGTAGGGGACCCAAGTTGGATCGGAATAAATATCTGCCATATTACTTCGATATAAATGACTGGCGTTGATTGATTCAAGAGATTTATCTCTCATTTTATGGCGAGATAGCTTTGTATGAGGCCATTAAAAGGAGGAACTATCTGATGAATATTGTTAATGACAAGATTATTAATTAAATCGGTTAATTAGAATATGTGTGACTATCAAAACGATCTTATCTGATTAGGCAGGATATTAGTGTTGTTACGAATATTCCATAGTTATATAAATAGAATGTGTTATTGTGATCCGTGTAAGAGCTATCATTTTTGGTAGGGTAACTAATAGGGAGTAGAGGCACATGGCCTAGGGTTATAGCAGCGGAATCGCAATTGCGGGATCGCGGGTTCAAATCTCAGACCGGGAGGTGTGGGTTTATGAGCGAAACACCTAAGCTCCATGCGGCAGAAGGTAATGGCGAACGTCTGCTGACTCTTTCGCTGCACAACTTTTTCTCACTCTTTCCTCCTGCATCAAGCAGCTCACCCGAGACGGTGGGGAACCCATACGTCAATGAAACCGGGAAACCGGCCCTTATGAGCCAGGCATGGTTCGAGAAGGAACAAACAACACAATTATTAGAGACATAAAGGTGTCGAGCTGGTTGAATCGCTAGCACGCCGGGCGAAATGCTTAGCGGTATTTCGTCTGCCGCTACGTTCTGAGTTCAAATTCCGCCGAGGTCGACAATGCCTTTCATCTTTTCGGGGTCGATTAAATAAGTACCAGTTACGCACTGGTGTTGATATAATCGACCTAATCCGTTTGTCTGTCCTTGTTTGTCCCCTCTGTGTTTAGCCCTTTGAGGGTAGTAAAGAAATAGGTATTTTTTCTGACGCTACGTTCTGAGTTCAAATTCCACCGAGGTCGACTTTGCTTTTTATATTTTTGAGGTCGATAAATTAAGCACCAGTTGAGTACTGGGGTCGATGTAATCGACTAGCATCCTCTTCAAATTTCAGGCTTTGGGCCTATATTTGAAAGAATTATTAGAGAAATAGTGAAATGAAGTATGAAGGCGTGTGGCTTGGTGGTTAGGGGTACTCGGCTCTTGATTGTAAGGTTGTGAGTTCAATTCCCGGCAGTGCGTTGTGTATCTTGAGCAAGACACTTTATTTCACGTTGCTCCAGCCCACACCGCTGGCAAAAATGAGTTGTACCTGTAATTCAAAGGGGGCTAGTCCTATCACACTCTGTACCTCGCAGAATCTCCCTGAGAACTACATTAAGGATACACGTATCTGTGGAGTACTCAACCACTTGCACGTTAATTTCACGAGCAGGCTGTTCCATTGATCAGATCAACTGGGACTCCTCGTTACTTTGTCGATTCCACCATTCACCGCATTATATTTACTTAATCTATTTATCAGTCACTTCTGCCCAACCGCTATGTTACGGGAACGTAAACAAACCAATACCGGTACCGGTTGTCAGGCGTTGGAGGAACAATTATTAACACAAACACGCACATGCGCGCACACACACACACACACACACACACACACACACACACACACACACATACACACACACACACACACACACACACACACATGTACGACGGGCTTCTACACAGTTTCTGTCTACCAAATTCGCTGACAAGGCACTGGTCGGCCTGGAGCTGTAGTGGAAGACCCTTGCTCAATGTGCCGCGCATTGGGACCGAACTTGAAACCGCTTGGCTTCAAACGATGAACTCCTTTACCACATAGCCATGCCTGCACTTAATGTAATCATAAATACATTATGATTATTTGTAAATAAAATGGGGTTGTTCAGAGCTGGACCACTTTTGGACAACCAGGGGTGACCTAGGGCTAAAGCACAACAGAAACTTTACTCTTCCTCTACACTTTAATGTTTAAACAGTAAAACTAATATATATATGATACTGGAACCCCACCCACCAAATATCAGCTGATTTATAGTGATCAATACACACACACACACACACACACACATCTGCAATTCTGACTCATATTGATAGAAAAACATACAAAATGGAATGGAAATGGTGAGAAGGAAGATTGATGGATGTTCTGATAGCCGTGTATGGTAATTGATCAATACTTTCATACATGCGTTCATACATACACACACACACATATATATAATATACACACGTACATGCATACGCACACATATTCATGCATACACACACACACTTATGCATGTATGTATGCGTATGTATATATATATAATATATATATATATATATATATTATTATTATTATTATTATTATTATTATTATTATATGTGCCATTGGCTTTACAAATGGGTATATAATTAACTTTTCTTATTTACATATATATATATATTCATAATAGTCTGAAATAACCAAACACATTCAATATATTTTCTCATGAGTAATTCCTCCCCCACACGCAATGTGGATAGCAGAGCAAAGAACAGCCAATCGTATCCACTACACCACCTGCTTTTCCGTACATGGTTCTTTATTTTATTCTGAAGCGCAGTGCCGTTGTGCCATTTTCAAAGAGAAGAGCGGCACCCCAACGACTGTCAATGGTTCGCATTTGGTCAACCTCTGCTCTTTCACTTAGCTGGGAGCTGCTTCCAGGTTTATGACCGAAGCGATAAAGTCGGTACTGGAGAATTTGTCACAACAAGAGACATCCCAGACGGTTGATTTGCTCGTCTCCAATGGGGAAAAAGATGAAACCGTCCGGATGCCTGTTGTTGTCATAGTCCAGGCCAACAAACTCTAGATGTAGCAGGGTAACCGGAAGAGTCAAGACCTCTTTTAATAACATGGTTCAGTGAGGTGTGACAATAAAACGTACCACGTTGTGATGAGCAGAGAACTGGTACAATCCGAACTCGATCACTGTAGCTCCGCTCCGCAACGGAATATTTGTAACCCATACACGCAGGGACCGAGACACATGGCAACTCTGATGCAAGAGAAAGGTGCAAGTCAACGGAGAGAACCCCTGTTTAACTTCTAAGCAGTGAAGCATTTGGGGAGACTCGGTTAGACGAGAGATGAGTGGATCCTCAAAATGGTCGAACAGAAAATCGCGATAAACAAGCAAAGCGATCATAGTTTTAAAATAGAGAACTCAGTCTAAGGCGGCGATCTGGCAGAATTGTTTGCATGCCGGATGAAATGTTTAGCCGTATTTCGTCTGTCTTTACGTTCTGAGTTCAGATTCCGCCTTTCATCCTTTCGAGGTCGATAATATAAGTACCAGATGCGTACTGGCGTCAATCTAATCGACTGGCGCCCTCCCCTCCAAATTTTGGGCCTTGTGCCTAGAGTAGAAAAGAATTTTTCGCATGCCGGAAGAAATGTTTAGTCACATTTTGTCTGTCTTTATGTTCTGAGTTCAGATTCCACCGAGGTCGACTTTGCCTTTCATCCTATCGAAGTACCCGCTAAACACTAGGGTCGATGAAATCAACTTTCCCCTTCCTCGAATTTGCTGGCGTTCTGCCAAGACTTGAAACCAACGCAAAGTTCAGTCGTTAGTTTTAAGGAGAAAATATCCTCCGACTGCATCGTCTAAACTCTCCATCATCCACCATCCACCAAAATAATTCACTTGTTCCATTGGCGTTATTTCTAGCATATGGAGGCGCAATGGCCCAGTGGTTAGGGCAGCGGACTCGCAGTCATAGGATCGCGGTTTCGATTCCCAGACCGGGCGTTGTGAGTGTTTATTGAGCGAAAACACCTAAGGCTCCGCGTGGCTCCTGCAGGGGATGGTGGTGATCCCTGCTGTACTCTTTCACCACAACTTTCTCTCACTCTTACTTCCTGTTTCTGTTGTACCTGTATTTCAAGGGGTCGGCCTTGTCACTCTCTGTGTCACGCTGAATATCCCCGAGAACTACGTTAAGGGTACACGTGTCTGTGGAGTGCTCAGCCACTTACACGTTAATTTCACGAGCAGGCTGTTCCGTTGATTCGGATCAACCGGAACCCTCGTCGTCGTAACCGACGGAGTGCTTCCATCACCATTTCTAGCATGCTTGTTTTCGATCTCAAACACAAGAAAGAAAGAAAGAGTTTCTGTTTACTTGCTGCAGGGCAAACTCTCATTAGTTCAGCTCATTATATTTCGTGTGGGAGATCCTACCGCGTAAGTATTTAGTATGCAGGGCCGAGGACGCCTTTGCCACGAAGAACGACTTTCTGCCATATTGGTTGATAATGCTTGTCACTTCGATTATTATCGGAGAGATTAGAAAAGAAGAGACAGAAAACTAGTCTCCAAAACGGTCTGTTCGTCGTCAGACATCGTTTCGCTATACGAAGTCGGACATACTGACGTTGCGTATTTAATAAGGGTGGAGGAGGGGAATAGCAAAATAAGATATAAACATTGAAGAATGTGCATAGATAGGAAAACGTTGTTATTATTATTATTATTATTATTATTATTATTATTATGAAATAGTAAAGATTGTGGTGAGATATGATTGTTGTGATGATGAAGATGGTGGGAAAGATGGCACGGTGTTTTCCTCACTGATAACATAGAACAGATAACAGTTATTTCAGTTTTAATGAAACACAGAATTTATTCATTAAATGAACAATGATAAATGTAATAATAATAATAATGATAATAAATGTGACTCCTGAGTTGTGTGTATGTCTATAAGAATGCGGCCATGCATGCATGTGCTGATACACGTGCGCAAATGCTCGCAGACATTTATACATACATGCACAATTATACATGCATACATTCATATACACTCACATTTACAGTTATATTATCATTCTGCTTATATTAGTATTTCTCAGTGTAGACAGTAATACCCTCTTGTGAACACCTAGAGGAATCTTAGACAATAGCGTACCACTTCGTCAAACTCCAGTTGGTATATGACTTTAGCGCTCCTGGAATGAATGTTTTCTTTTGACGCTGTGCTGTGGATAACTTGCTTGTCATTGGAGATATTTTTAATGCCACTAGGAATTATATATTGCAGCATCGTTAGTATTTGAGCTGTTGTAGCGCTAATGTTATTTCAGTTGTTGCTAATTTTCGGATTATTCTTGTTAATGTTGTTTAATATGAGGGTGTGTGACTACATCGTATCGTTTAGAAAGTTTGTCGTTTAATAACAACAAAATTCAACAACAAAAATTTTAAAGATATCATCACACATGCTCTTTCATCTTTAAAAAAAAAATGATAACACGAAATTTAAAACAAAAACACAAAAAATGAGCTACAAAGCACTACAAAAATCTCTTAATTGCTCCAAAAATATTGCTGGTGACAAGCAAGCTGGTCTTTATGTTCCACTAGTTTTAATCTCATCTTAAAATCAATGCCTCCTAAAACAGAATTAGTTGATAATAAATTAATTAAATCTGTAGCAAGATGAAAGTAAACAATCTTAGTCAAGAAGATTAAAATGATTGAGCGGAGACTATTGACTTTCTAGCAGTTCATATACAGCTAATTGCCCAGGTAATGCTGAAATTGGTTGACCTTAGCAATCAGTATGAACTATATTAAAGGGTTCTCGTTTGAACAGTTCTAGTCGTTGGTGCTTTTGTAATTGCATATTGACAGTCCATCGGTGGCAACGGCGACGACGGGGGTTCCAGTTGATCCGATCAACGGAGCAGTCTTTTCGCGAAATTAACGTGTAAGTGGCTGAGCCTTTCACAGACACGCGTAGCCTATACGTAACCAGCAGTATCGCCCGGCGTTGCTCGGGTTTGTAAGGGAAATAACTATATAAGCATTTTTAGAGATGTAAAGTATAATAGCCATCTCAATATGGCTAATCACAAAGGGGGGGGGGTACTGTAGCTTTTTACGTTCTGAGATTTAATAATAAATTTTTAGAATGTTACTTCCCTTATATATGCCAACAATGCATTAAAATGGGAAAAATTGATGGTAAATTTTTTTTTAAATCGTAGACTCATCGTAGACGCGCGCTAATACTCAGAAGGGCTCGATATGAATCACGACTATAAGCTACCCGGTTTTGGTTAAACTGCACCGCAAAATGTGGGAGTAGTTAGGAATCTAAATCCTAGGAGACAGACAGCACACAACCTCACTTTTATATATGAAGATTTTCAGGGAAATTGAGCGCAACACAGGACATGACAAGGCTGGCCCCCTTTGAATTACTGGTACAATTCATTTTTGCCAGCTGAGTGGATTGGATCAACGTGAAATAAAGTGTCTCGCTCAGAGACAAAACGCGTCGCCGGTACTCGAACTCACGACCTTATGATCCTCAGCCGAATGCCCTAACCCCTAAACCACGCGCTTTCCCCGTTGCATACACATTTCCTCCTGTGGTGTAATCCTATAAATGCAAACTCTAATTGCTTCACACTATGTCTTCGAACCTGATATTCTTTTCTACTCAAGGGACAATGCCTGAAATTTTGGAGAACGGGGGTGGGGGGACAGTAGATTAGATCGACCTCAGTACGCAACTGGTACTTAATTTATCGACCCCGAAAGGACGAAACGCAAAGTCGACCTCGGCGGAATTTGAACTCAGAACGTAAAGACAGACGAAATATCTGTTTCTTTACTACCCACAAGGGGCTAAACACAGAGAGGACAAACAAGGACAGACAAACGGATTAAGTCGATTACATCGACCCCAGTGCGTAACTGGTACTTAATTTATCGACCTCGAAAGGATGAAAGGCAAAGTCGACCTCAGCGGAATTTGAACTCAGAACGTAAAGACAGACGAAATATCTATTTCTTTGCTACCCACAAGGGGCTAAACACAGAGAGGATAAACAAGGAGACACAAACGGATTAAGTCGATTACATCGACCCCAGTGCATAACTGGTACTTAATTTATCGACCTCGAAAGGATGAAAGGCAAAGTCAACCTCAGCGGAATTTGAACTCAGAACGTAAAGACAGACGAAATATCTATTTCTTTGCTACCCACAAGGGGCTAAACACAGAGAGGACAAACAAGGAGACACAAACGGATTAAGTCGATTATATCGATCCCCAGTGCGTAACTGGTACTTTCGACCCCGAAATGATGAAAGGCAAAGTCGACCTTGGCGGAATTTGAACTCAGAACGTAGCGGCAGAGGAAGTACGGCTACGTATTTCGCCCGGCGTGCAAACGTTTCTGCCAGCTCACCGCCTTGAACATTAAACTTGATATTAATATAAAAATGATCATCAGACTCAACAGACTCGTTAATTTCCCCTCCCCACATAAAAGCATTAAATTTCCTCGATTTTGTTTTGCGGTTATCAATCCTAGTTAAAAATAATTCTATATCAAGGCTACAGTTTAAATATATATATTTACGTGTATCTAAGATTACTGCATTTTAAATTACACATATCTGTAACTACATTGATGCTTACTTTCAGACTACGGACTTATCAGCTGCGTTTCTAAATTATTAGGTTCTGAACTGTTATAAGGCGTCGAGCTGGCAGAAACGTTAGCACGACGGGCGAAATGCTTCGCGGTATTTCGTCTGCCGTTACGTTCTGAGTTCAAATTCCGCCGAGGTCGACTTTGCCTTTCATCATTTTGGGGTCGATAAATTAAGTACCAGTTACGCATTGGAGTCGATATAATCGGCTTAAACCGTTTGCCTGTCCTTGTTTGTCCCCTCTGTGTTTAGCCCCTTGTGGGTAGTAAAGAAATAGTTATTTCGCCTGTCTTTATGTTCTGAGTTCAAACTCCGCGAGGTCGACTTTGCCTTTCATCCTTTCGGAGTCGATTAAATAAGTACCAGTTACGCACTGGGGTCGATATAATCGACTTAATCCGTTTGTCTGTCCTTGTTTGTCCCCTCTGTGTTTAGCCCCTTGTGGGTAGTAAAGAAATAGGTATTTCGTCTGCCGCTATGTTCTGAGTTCAAATTCCGCCGATGTCGACTTTGCCTTTCATCCTTTCGGAGTCGATTAAATAAGTACCAGTTACGCACTGGGGTCGATCTAATCGACTTAATCCGTTTGTCTGTCCTTGTTTGTCCTCTCTGTGTTTAGCTCCTTGTGGGTAGTAAAGAAATAAGTTATGAAATACTATAGAGGTGCATGGGATTGTGGGTGAAATGTTGGATTTACGATTACAAGACTGTTGGTTCGATTCCGGAACTGAGCAGAATGTTATGTCCTTGACTAAGACCTTTCTTTCTTGTGTGCTCAGTTGAGAAACGAGTACCAAACAAGTTCCGGTGTTGCACCATCCTCTCTCTCTCTGTTCAGCGGTCATTTTTCAGAAGTTAAACTGCTTCAAAGAGGGCTTAGAGCAACTTTTTGGCTGTGAACCCCTTTAGTTCCTGTTTTAATAGAGTGGACCCCTTGGCCATTTGATGTTAAAAAAGATCTCATATTTTTATAATTAAATATTGTGAGGAATTGTATAAAAAAATTACCAAATATTTTGCGTGTTGTAAAAGTATCACCGGATATCAATTTTAATAACAAAAAAATTATATGGGCTCCAAGGTTCATATTGATCCCCAGCGAAGAACCACTGCCCTAGAGTTCGTCTAGAACACAGGCTCCTCAAAACAGAAAGCATGGCACTCGCTTTTTATCCTTCCTTCCAAAGTGCTGGCGTTGTGTTAAAATTTGAAAGTGAAATAATGCTGTTATCAATGAATGAATGAACCAACACAGAAACTCAATAAAACTCTTCACAGGATGAAGAGTTCTTTTATCTTTTGTTTCAGTCTTTGGACCACGACCATACTGGAGCACGGCCTTTAAGAATTTAATCGATCAAATCGACCCCAGCACATACGCTTTTATTAAGTATGCTACTTATTCTATCGGTTTCTTCTGCCGAGCCGCTAGTTTACGTAGGTTAACAAACTAAAACCGGCTTTCAAGCAGTGGGAGCAAACAAAAAAACACACAACACACACACACACACACACACACATATATATATATATAATATATATATATATATATATAATATATATATATATATATATACATATATATAATTCGGCGAGCTTCCGCACAGTTTTTGTCTTACCAACTTCAAGCAAAGGGCATAAGTTTGTCCGGTGCTGTAGTAGAAGACACTTGTCCAAGTCATCGCGCATTGGGGCTGAACCTGAAATGAGGTGGCTTCAAAGCGAACTTATTAACCATGCAGTCATTTCTCGTTAATCATGGAATCAAGATGAGATATTACTCTGTTACACTTTGGTAGAAGAAACCCAAAGTGGTTTAGACTGAGAAACAAAGAGATTTGCTCAAGAACCGCGTCGCCCAGTCGGGAATTGATCGCACGGTCTTAAGATTGCAGGACCAACACTTTAACCATTAGGTTATGCGCCCTGCAGTAATTAGTAATCCAAGAAGGCGCGTTACTTAGCGGTTTGGCGATTCCGCTTCAGATTGTAAGATCGTGAGATCGATTCCCGGCAGCGCGTTGTGTCCTTGGGCAAGGCACTTTGTTCCACGTTGCTCCAGTCCGCCCAGCTGGCAAAAATGAGTTGTACCTGTGATTCGAAAGGGACCAGCTTTGTTATATTTTGTCTCGCTGAAATTCTCTGGGACTTATGTTAAGATTATGCGTGTCTGTGGAGAGCTCAGCCACTTGCACGTTAAATTCAAGAGCAGGCTGTTCCATCGAACGGATTAACTGGAACCCTCGTCGTCGTAAGCGACGGAATACCACTTACTTTCTAAATAATTCAAAATGTAAGGCATGAATTAATAAACTCCTGAGTTTAATTTGCATAACAAAGAATGTTTAGGCAACGTGCTTTAATTAACTGAGTCAGAGAACGCTACGCAATGTTTTTTGGCAAATTTAAAATGCTAGGTAGAATTTTGTTTTAGTAAACATACAATTGTTTACTTTATACAGCCTCACAGTTTAAAGGAAACAAATCGGTTGCGCCACAGATTTTATCTATTAAACAAGATGGCTACATCTCATGTTTTATCTGTTACAAAATGTATATCTTACATTCGAAATTATCCAAAACAGCTGTGTAGTGCAATATGAATGAATGAATTAACCACCGTTATCAGCAACGGTATGTAAATTAGATGGATCAGCTTAGTTAGAAACTCTGCTTTAATCTCTCTCTTCTTTACTCTTCGCAGGAAAACTAATATTGGATATTTATCTAAAAACATTATACGTCACTCCTCCCCCTTATATATATATATATATATATATATATATATATGTATGTATTTCATATATATATATATATATATATATATATATATATATATATATATATATATATATATATGTGTGTGTGTATTTCATATATATATATATATTATATATATATATATATATATATATATATATATATATGTGTATTTCATATATATATATATATATATATATATATATATATATATATATATGTATTTCATATATATATATGAAATAATCCCACTAGTCTTTATTAACTATGGAAGACTAGTGGGATTATTATTTGGACTTAAAGATTCGTTGCTATTTAGTATATAATTTAGTTATTGTAGGTTAACTATTAATACCGATACAGATTGACATAGATTCATGTGTTTCTTGTAGTTTAATTTTAAAGCTAGTGTTTAATCCTGCCTATAATTAGATTGAATGAATGTGGTAATTAAGCTTTCACTTTTATATTATACTATGGAAGACTGTAGGTAATATTTTTTGTATGACTTAAAGGTTTGGTTTCTGTTTAGTTACGTATTTCGGAATTGGTTATAGATTTACTTATTGGATTTAATTACTGTCTCATTTTATTTAACATATACATGCTCACACAATCCCTGCATATACAGGGGTTGGACAAAATAATGGAATCACCTAGCATCATAGCAACATAATTTTGAAATATCTATAAAACCATCAAATGCTTATTTGTTTTTGTTTTTGATTTATTATTAGTGTTGCTTAATATGTTTTGCTAAAATTGTTGTTTCTTGTCAGATATCATCAGAAAATGGTAATTAAAATTCATTAAAATGACAGATCTATCAGACTTTCAAAAGAGGTCAAATTATTGGTGCTCCTATGGCAGGCGCTAGCGTAACGAAAACAGCCGAAATGTTTGGTGCATCAAGAAGTACTGTTTCGAAAGTAAGAGGGAAAAACTTTCCCGTCGAAACAAAACTCCGGAAGAAATCCAAAACTTTCTGATAGGGACTGTCGGGCCCTTACGCGAATTGTTAGAAAGTACAGCTCCCAAAATTACTGCAGAGCTCAATGACCACCTCGAGAACCCAGTTTCCACAAAAACTGTTCACTGGGAGCTACACAAAGTCGGATTTTACGGGAGGGCTGCAATCAGAAAACTACTACTTTCAAAAAACAAACATTGTAAAGCATTTAGAGTGGAGTAAAAACCTACAGAATTGGTCCCTAGAGCAGTGGAATAATGTTATTTTCTCAGACAAGTCATCCTTTACCTTATTTCTGACCACCGGCCGAGTATATGTGTGGAGACAGTCAAAAGAAGCATTTGACCCAGACTGCCTTCTTCCAACCGTTAAACATGGAGGATGATCTGTGATGATTTGGGGGTTATATCTTGGAAATTTGCCAGCCCAATGGCTTCCATTCATGGCAGAATTAGTAGTCAAGATTATTTAAGCATTTTATCTCATCAAATTCATCCTACGGTTGCGGAACTGTTTCCAGAGAGAAACACCAGGATGATAATGCACCAATTCACACAGCTAAAGTTGTTAGTGAATGGCACGAGGAACATTCAAATGAAGTTGAACATCTTATCTGGCCACCACAGTCCCCAGATCTCAATATTATTGAACATTTATGGTGCATTTTAGAAAAACAAGTAAGGAGTCGATATCCTCCACCATCATTACAACAAGAACCGGAGACTGTTTTAGCTGAAGAACAGACAAAAATTCCTTTGGAAACAATTCAAACTTTATACGAACCACACTTCTCGTAGAAATTCAAGCTGTAATTGCTGCCAAAGGCAGTCCTACCCCATATTAAAATAAATTTGTGTGAAATTTTAAGTTGTTTCCATTATTTCGTCGGACCCCTGTATATATGTGTGTGTGTGTAGAGAGAGAGAGAGAGAGAGAGAGATAGAGAGTGAGAGAGACTGAGAGAGATTGAAAGAGGGAGAGAGGTGGTGGAGAAAATGCAGAGAACAAGAAAAAACGACATTGTAATACACTGGTGTTGGGCGACATTGTAATACACTGGTGTTGGGCTGTTGTGATTGTAGCGACTCGGTTAGAAATGGAAGTGGAACTGTTTATGGAGAAAGATTCTCCTGACTGAAATCATGGAATAAAATTTGGAATAATGGAGTTTAAGGAACAGAGGGAAGACTTTGGAATGATATTTAGTTTCCGTATATAGCTCGTTACATCCCGTGTTTGATTCTCGTCTTGAGAGACATTACCGCCCACATACAACCTAAAACACAATGTCAATGAAATTTGTGGTCGAAACCGATGTTAGTCATTTCTAGCGATTTCTAAATTAATTAGAATCTACTATGTTCAAAGACATAAAAAAACCCAAACAAAATAAGATTATCGCCGAACAAAATGATAATTAGAAAAGACGAACTAAAAATAAATAAACGGTCGTAAAAATGTTGTTTTCATAAATTAAATTGGCCTCACATGGATGATTGAGTGCTTTTATTATTTTTACGCTCACTGATCTGGTGAGTACAGAGCGTGTCGATATGTATGCATGTATGTGTGTGTGTGTGTGTGTGTGTGTGTGTGTGTGTGTGCGTGTGTGTGTGTGCGGAGGCGGAGGTATTGTTTTCAGTCGTGTTTGTTTGTTTCTTTGTTTGTTTGTCCGTGGACAAAATATCGCAAGAATCGCTGGATGGATCCCGATGAAACTTTCAGGGATATTTGACCTCGTGACTGGCACGCACTGATTAGATTTTGGGATCGATCTGGTACCGGGCAAGGATTCTTGATTATTTTTCCGTTTATTTTTACCTAATTTTTGGGAGACGTCGTGTTCGTTTTTAGTATTCTCGTTTGTGAGAGCAGTCGAGTTTTTAACAGATATTCTCATTTTAAAAATCATCTCCCGCTAATCGTTGAGAGGACATTGGTGTTGCCTTGGTGGAGGTTTTCGCTCTCTGAGGGCTCTTGTTATATATGTAGTTATGTATTGTATATTATATATATATATATATATATATATATATATATATATGATTGATTGATTGATTGATTGATTCTAGTTTCAGCTCACGAGCTGTGGCCATGCTGGGCACCGCCATTTGGTGTTGCTACATGGTTTTACTTCACGAATGCTTTTTAGCAACTGCCATTTGGTGCATGAGAGAAATCGATGCAGCTGCCCTCATCTGCACCTCCTGCCGTGAAGTTGGTTCATCTGGGATACCTGACAGGAAGAGATCCAGTTTCATTTTAAAGACATCTGCATCCACCCCATGCAGGTCTCTTAGGTTCTTCGGGAGGATATTGAAGAGCTGTGGGCCTCGGAAGCCCAGGCTATCACAGTATCTTGTCCTACATCTTGATGGCAAATTTGGAGTCCTAGGCACCACGCAGTGGCGCCCAGTTCTGGCATTTATGTAACTCTCGATGCCAAAGTTTGGGACACGTCCCTCCAGGATCTTCCAGATGTATATTATGGCATATCTTTCTCGCCTACGCTCCAAGGAATAGAGTTTTAATCTCTTGAGTCTTTCCCAGTAGCTTATATTCTGCACAGAGGCTATCTTCTTCGTGTAGCTACGTTGGATCGCCTCAAGTTCTATGATCAACTTGACACTGGATGGTGACCATAGCTGAGAGCAATAGTCAAAGTGGTTTAGGACAAGTGTCTTCCAGAGGACCACCATGGTTTCTTGTTCTCTTGTTCTAAAGGTTCTGAGAATCCATCCGGCCAGTCGTCTACATTTCATTGCCAATTTAGCAACATGTACACGAAAGGTCGCGTCATCACTCATGTAAATACCCAGGTCACGCACTGATTGTGCCTATATATATATATATGTGTGTGTGTGTGTGAATTCTCTACCTGTCTTCTCTTTTGCTCTTTTGGGAATTCTCCCTATATATATATATATATATATATATATATATATATATATATATATATATATATATAATATGTATATACTATATATTTACAAAATACAAAATCGGACAAAAACGCAAAACTTCCGGACAACTGGGTGATACAAAAAGGGACAACAAAACAACAAGGACGGGTCATTCGAAGCTTTCTATCCTCAGTCAAGCACCAGATTATCCTCGCAATTTCGGCTGATTGATCTTGAGATTGCTCCAATCTGGCCAACCCCAAGGAAAAACTAAGCTAAGAGCATTAGATTCCTTGGAAGAAAGTACCGAATTTATACAAAAACAAGGACATCTGTAATTCCCTTATTCTATTCCTATCTCAATCAGTGAACTGCAGACAACATGGTGCGCCTCTTGCAAGGTTTAGTTCAAACCTGTGGCTTATTTCTTTTAAAGTTTGGTTCTGATTTTATCAATTTCCTTTCGTCGAACTGTTAAGTTATCTGGACGTCAAAAACTAATACCTGTTCTCAAACGGCAAAGACACAGCCACACACACACACCACACACACACACACACCACACACACACACACAACACACACACACATTATATATATATATATATATATATATATATATATATATATATATATATATATATATATGTAGTGTTGTTTGTTCCTTCTCGAGCCGTGCCTGGCTCATAAGGGCCGATTCCCCGGTTTCATTGGCGTGTAGGTTCCCCACCTGGACGAGACACCGGTCCGTCTCAGGTGAGCTGCCAGATGCAGGAAGAAAGAGTAATAGAAAGTTGATGCGAAGGAGTATGCAGAAGTTCGCCATTATCTTCTGCTGGAGCCACTTGCAGCTTTAGGTGTTTTGCTCATAAACACACACATCGCCCGGTATGAGATTCGAACCCGCGATCCCTCGTCCGCTGCTCTAACTATTAGGCCATGTGCCTCTACTATATATTTGTAGACAACCGTTGGATTACATTTTTAAAAAATGAGAGAAATACTCAATCCATATAGTAGACAATATGGTTCATTGAAGCCGAATTCTTACCTTTCCACTCAATTTCCAGTAAACTATTCTTGTGTATATACACACATGCATGCATAATATATATATATATATATATAAGGGTTCTACGTGAGTACCTGCATCACTAAAAATAAGAGTTAAAAATACTTTATGCCACATAATATTCACAAAATACTATATGCAACGATTTTATCGTTCACTGGAATTTTTTCCTACTCTGCCTGTATTTATTTTGTGACTATTCAAGACCCGAAATTTGGAGGGAGGGGCCAGCCGATTAGATCGACTCCAGTACTCAACTAGTACTTAACTTATCTACCCCGGGACGATGAAAAGTAAAGTCGGCCTCGGCGGAATTTGAACTCAGAACGTAACTAACTTGAAAATATTAAATGTCTGTAAGAGTTAGACTGCAATAGAAGTCGAAAGGAAGATAATGCGAAAGAGGTTGGTTAAATTGTTTGTTCATAAAATATTATTATTTACAATCGTAACTAACATTTAAAACTTAATTGCAAAACGACGAAATATTAGTTGTACGAACAATAAATAAATGATAGTGTAAATAACTGAAAAAAAATTAAAAAATGACATTTTAAAAGTTGTTTACTAAGCTGTTAAAGCATTTTAAAGATTGAAATATAATTAGCAAGGTTATGATTAGTAAAGTAATTAATTTAACTTAAATATTAATTATAACGAAATGTTAGAAACAAGCTAGTGAAAAATCAATTCGGTGAAAGTTAAGACTGAATTTTTACGAAAAATATTTGTTATTTCTTAGTTGATCAACGAAGAATTTAATTTGTGAAACGATTAAAGTTAATAATCGAATATTAGATATCAAACAAGAAAAAAAGAGACGAAAATAAAAAGAAAAATAAAGTAAAAGTTATGATTATGTTTAGTTTAGGTATCTTCATAGACAGATCTATGAGATAACAAACCGCGTGTATGGAAGTGAATATTGAATAAGTGTTGTAGATAAATGTTTAAATATCGAAAAGTTTGTGGAGAAATACTAGTGTGTAGGAAGAGTAGGAAGCTACATCTATCTATCTATCTATCTATCTATCTATCTATCTATCTATCTATCTATCTATCTATCTATCTATCTATCTATCTATCTATCTATCTATCTATCTATCTATCTTTTATAAAATTCAGGGGAAGATAAAAAATACGTCAGTCCAAAATATTTGACTGGTACTTTATTATGTCAATCCTGAACTGATGAAACTCAAGGTATAGAGTAGTATTGGGAGGAAAAGTAAGCAAATTTCATAATTAAAGGTGTGAGTCGAAAGGTATGAGATTTTGTTTTGAGCAAAACTTCTAAACATTGTCGATAAAATAAGTGGAAAATTACACGGACAATGTTGAGGTGTGGAGAAAATGTTAGCACCAGGAAAGTAAGTATTCGAATGCAATTAAAAAAGTTAGGAGAATGGAAAACAAGAGGGCGAGACCTGATTCATATTTACAAGCTAAAAAGGTATAAACCATAGGGATAGAAGTAAAAAATGTAGGGCGGAGGGAAGACAACTGTGGCTAACAAAAGAAGAACCTGTCTAATGCTGAAAGATAAATTCACAGAAAACGCTGCTCCATATTAGCGACTAATTGCGTGTCTACGAATTATGTAGAACTTTCTTAGGGTGATAACTGCGGAAAAAACAACAACCATAAAAGAAACACTGGATACTTGGTGAACAGAAAGACTGTCGAATAGAATGCAAGGGGACGAAAGACTAATTAATGATTATTAACCCCATGAGAATGGTTTTATTTTTTTTCAAGCAGCTGGTTTGCGCTGACGGTTATCATCTCGGCCGAGATCAGCAAAAAGCGCACGACAACGGTTCGCCGTATATTAACGTCAACCACTTTAAAGCATGAACTGTTTACTTACGTAAACTGTCATCACGGCCAGGACCGTAAATTCAACGAAATTGGTGTAGCTGGATGCAGAATAATTTGCTGAATGTGTATGAATTTGATAGGAAGTCATAGTGGCGATGGTAATGTCACCGCCAAAACAGCTGCTTTTATGCTATTATGGTAATGAAGTCACGAACTGAGTTGGAAATATTTACACGAAGAGTCTAACAAACCTATGAAATTCCCTGAAATTTGCACGCTGGCCTCTATTATC
The DNA here is from genome assembly GCF_006345805.1 of Octopus sinensis. Lineage (NCBI taxonomy): Eukaryota > Metazoa > Mollusca > Cephalopoda > Octopoda > Octopodidae > Octopus > Octopus sinensis. The sequence continues at coordinate 9,565,616 of NC_042999.1, read as the reverse complement.
GATTCGGTGGTCTCTGTTATCAACCGAGACGCAAACTGGTACAAAACCGCAGCACATAGGGCAGCGTATATTTTCGTCATCTTGTTCAAATCGAGAACACAGCGCAAGTAAACTGACGTCAACCGATGTCATGGGGGTTAGGATGGTTTGAAGAACTGCAGAAATTGATAAATTTATGTGCAACACGTGGATCGATTATAACCAGACATATGATCTGGTTCCACATCCGTGGTCAGGTGATAACAGTAGCTCCTAAAGATCCCAGAGAAGGTCAGATAGCCGTGAGAAAATGCAATGAGACATTGACATGAGGAACATAAAGATTAGCAGATCAGAAGAAGAACCTTTCAAGAGGACAACTTCTCCTATTTTGTTTGAAATTGCACTGATCCCTTCGTTGACGATACTAAATAAATCAAATGAAAGATACTCATTAAGTAATGCTGCTAAGCAGTTTGTCCGATGCGCTAACGATTCTGCCAGCTCGCGGCCTTAATAATAATAATAATATCAAGGCATTCATGCGTAGCCATTATCTTCCTAGTCTTTCTGTCTATGCAGACGAGATCCTCCTTTGTCTATTCCATAATTGATTTGGTTTATTGCACAGACTTATGAGGTCTAATACGTAAGTTTGGCATAAGTCTTGATAAATGGAAACTCTTTATTGACTCTTCAAAGAGAAGCTCTTCTACTGCAAAATGGTAAAAGATAAGCTGCCATCCCTGTCACTCTTACACAAGATTAAATTCGAAGATCACAACTGGATGATTTTCAGCGACTTAAAAGATGCTTGGACAAAAGCCAGGCTTCACAAAGTTTCCTTCTTTCTTACGTGCATGAGGCAGTAGAGCTAGGAACCTCCATCGGTCTAAAAAATCCCTCGCCATATCGCGGTTCATCTATCGCGGTTCACATATCGCGCTTTATTATTTAAGCTCATGTCGATCCCTCCATGGTGTTGTTTTGCATTTATAATACAATAAATATATAGAAATTATAAAAATAGTAAAAAAAAGGTATATACAGTACAGTCCTGTTTCTACTTCGCGGATTTTCACCTATCGTGACACCCGCGATAGTCGAGGGATTACTGGATATTTTAAGAGTAAATTGTGAGAAAACCTTATGCAACTGAAAAGAGCTTTTATGCTACTTCGGATTAACGCTACAAAAATATATGAAATAACAAAGAATAATCAAAACAGTTTTCAAAATGTTCCATTTCGCAGATCTGTGTTATTGAATTGGCTTTGCAATTTTCGTCTGAAATCCTTTAAGGTATTCAGAAAGTGATATAGAAAAATTTTGCGTTTATAGGATATTACATGATCACCCATGCGTTTATAGGATATTACATGATCACCGATGCGTCGGCATTCTCATTTTCTTCACTTCTCATAATATGAGCATTACAAAATATTTTTTTAACGTTAAAATACCAGAATAAAAAAACTTGAAATATTATTTTATACACATTCACACAAATTCGAAACAGTATATATGTATATATATATATATATGTAATATAATAATATAACATATTATATATTATGTGAGTACATATCTATCTATCTATCTATCTATCTATCTATCTATCTATCTATCTATCTATCTATCTATCTATCTATCTATCTATCTATCTATCTATCAATCTATCAGCTGAGTCTATCGTCAATATTGTCACGCCTCCTTCCTTCAAACGGGAAGGAAGAGCTATTTTCATCATCCTTGTGGCTATGGCGAAAGAATGTATCTGGTGGACGCGTCTGAAAGGATTGGAGACAAACACTTTCCTCTCTGGTCAATCTCTCATCAACTTCTTCAAGTACCACTTGAAAAGGAAAGTGAGAGTAGAGAGGCAAGTTTTGTCTAGCGAATGTTTTAAAAAAAGATGGGTGAATGTAGCAAGAATGGCACGTATGAATGACGAAGCCACCTTGAGCATAGTCCTATGAACCCAGAGATCGAAAACAGAGAGTTGCTTATTTGCAAAAAAAAAAAAAAAAAAAAAGAAATATAAAATGTGACTTCATTGACCGAGGTTACCGTGGTCTTTTCCGCAGGCTTTTCTTTCCACGGGTAAACCTCACCTGTCCTCCCCTTTACACTTCATATTGACATTTCTGTGATAACGATCCCTATTGATCATTTTTTTTTCCTCCCCCCCCCTTTTTTTTTTTTTTTTTTTAACCCCCCTTATCTTTGTCCTCTTTCTCTCCTTTTACGATCCCTTTTGATCGAACCTCCCCCTTCCTTTTTTTTTTTTTTTTTTTTTTTAATACCTTCAAAAGAAAAGCTCTACCTTGTAATTTGTTCTATCTGTGTGCAGCCCTGTGTGGCTAATAAAGAAACATCTATCTATCAATCGATCAATCAATCAATCAATCAATCAATCAATCAATCAATCAATCAATCTATCTATCTATCTATCTATCTATCTATCTATCTATCTATCTATCTGTCTGTCTGTCTGTCTATCTATCTATCTATCTATCTATCTATCTATCTATCTATCTACCCCTCTTTCTCTCTCTCTTTCTTTCTCTCTCTCTTTCTTTCTCTCTCTCTCTCTGTCTATCTATCTATCTATCTATCTATCTATCTATCTATCTATCTATCTATCTATCTATCTATCTATCTATCTATCTATCTATCTATCTATCTATCAAACAGTCAGTCTGTCTGTCTGTGTGTGTATGCAGTGATGTGTATAAATACAAAATTGTTACTAATTCAAACGTGCTTGAGGCATATTCAAACCAATAAGAAAGCCATTGACTGTATTTCGTCACTGAGAAACATTCTCCATGAGAAGATTAAGTGAATAAATGACTTTTACACGGCTTTGAATATGCTTCAAGCATATTTGAACTGGTAACAAGTTTATACATACATTAATATATATATATATATATATATATATATGTGTGTGTGTGTAATCCAGAAGAGGCAAAGAAATACGTTAACACATCTTTAACGATCAGCTACAATTGTTTCTGCACCAGCTGCAGCTTTACTTTATACCCCCATTTTATGTAGCATCTCGAAGTGAAGACGTTCTAAAAATTTGAGGTTTTTTGATATTAAAAAAATTCTCCAGACTTGCATCAAAGGTGCGCTCTTACCCTGTGCAACTTCCAGACTTCGTTTTTTTTGCTTATATCGTAAATTTTCACTTCGGACGTTTACGTACACTGGCGTTGAAAACAGTTTCTCTTTTACTCTTTTACTTGCTTCAGTCATGTGACTGTGGCCATGCTGGAGCACCGCCTTTAGTCGAGCAAATCGACCCCGGGACTTATTCTTTTGTAAGCTCAGTACTTATTCTATCGATCTCTTTTGCTGAACTGCTAAGTTACGGGGACGTAAACACACCAGCATCAGCTGTAAAGCGATGTTGGGGGTGAGGTGGGGGACACAGACACACAAACACATTCACACACATAAATATATATATATGCATATATACGACGGGCTTCTTTTAGTTTTCACCTACCAAATCCACTCACAAGGCTTTGGTCGGCCCGAGGCTATAGTAGAAGACATTTGCCCAAGGTGCCACGCAGTGGGACTGAACCCGGAACCATGCGGTTGGTAAGGAAGCTACTTACCACACAGCCACTCCTACGCCTATAGTATAGAAACACTTGTAACTGTTCATTGAAGATGTGTTAAAGTATCTCTTTGTCGTATTATATGGTTTCTATTTTATTCTTTTCTAAATCCAGGCAAAGGTTTTACCATCGGGGAAGCAGGATTTTCTACACCTGAAGAATTTCGGTATAAGTCTGGAATCCGACAGTGTTGACAACCCATACGTCCGGTTGAGTGCTGCAGTGGCAATACCCTAGCTTTTTATACTACCAGGACCTTACACACACACACACACACACACACACACACACACACACAATAAAATTTGCAGGATCCGATAGGATAGGGTATTTAAAATTTAGATAGTAAGAACACAAAAGTAGAGTCGGAGATCCCGCACCAGCTGAATGTCCGCTTAAAGATGCCTGCCTCGGAAACATTACGGTTACAAACGTATCATAAAAACCAATAACAATACCTTCACCGACATAAGCGGTTCATCACTTGATTTCAAAGTGAGATTACATAATCACATCTCCTCATTTAAACACCGCCATAAAGTTACAAGCACTTGATTGACTGATAAAATATAGTAATTGAAAGACGATAATATTTTTGGAGGTTATGTGGGACATTTTAAAAAGGGATTCTCCATATTCTAATAATAGTTATGGCTGCAGATCATGTTGCTCCGAACCCTATAAGCTATTACAAAATCAGTGTAGCCTCCCTAAATAGACAAGCGAAACTAAGGGTGAATTGCTTGCGCCAGGTTCGACGAGTATTTGCATACTTTAAACCTGTCAGGTAATTCTATAAATCCCTGGTTAACTCGCAACCCTACTCCTTAAATTCTATGTTAATCTTATATTACTCTCTCTTTTACTCTTTTACTTGCTTCAGTCATGTGACTGTGGCCATGCTGGAGCACCGCCTTTAGTCGAGCAAATCGACCCCGGGACTTATTCTTTTGTAAGCTCAGTACTTATTCTATCGATCTCTTTTGCTGAACTGCTAAGTTACGGGGACGTAAACACACCAGCATCAGCTGTAAAGCGATGTTGGGGGTGAGGTGGGGGACACAGACACACAAACACATTCACACACATAAATATATATATGCATATATACGACGGGCTTCTTTTAGTTTTCACCTACCAAATCCACTCACAAGGCTTTGGTCGGCCCGAGGCTATAGTAGAAGACATTTGCCCAAGGTGCCACGCAGTGGGACTGAACCCGGAACCATGCGGTTGGTAAGGAAGCTACTTACCACACAGCCACTCCTACGCCTATAGTATAGAAACACTTGTAACTGTTCATTGAAGATGTGTTAAAGTATCTCTTTGTCGTATTATATGGTTTCTATTTTATTCTTTTCTAAATCCAGGCAAAGGTTTTACCATCGGGGAAGCAGGATTTTCTACACCTGAAGAATTTCGGTATAAGTCTGGAATCCGACAGTGTTGACAACCCATACGTCCGGTTGAGTGCTGCAGTGGCAATACCCTAGCTTTTTATACTACCAGGACCTTACACACACACACACACACACACACACACACACACACACCACACACACACACAATAAAATTTGCAGGATCCGATAGGATAGGGTATTTAAAATTTAGATAGTAAGAACACAAAAGTAGAGTCGGAGATCCCGCACCAGCTGAATGTCCGCTTAAAGATGCCTGCCTCGGAAACATTACGGTTACAAACGTATCATAAAAACCAATAACAATACCTTCACCGACATAAGCGGTTCATCACTTGATTTCAAAGTGAGATTACATAATCACATCTCCTCATTTAAACACCGCCATAAAGTTACAAGCACTTGATTGACTGATAAAATATAGTAATTGAAAGACGATAATATTTTTGGAGGTTATGTGGGACATTTTAAAAAGGGATTCTCCATATTCTAATAATAGTTATGGCTGCAGATCATGTTGCTCCGAACCCTATAAGCTATTACAAAATCAGTGTAGCCTCCCTAAATAGACAAGCGAAACTAAGGGTGAATTGCTTGCGCCAGGTTCGACGAGTATTTGCATACTTTAAACCTGTCAGGTAATTCTATAAATCCCTGGTTAACTCGCAACCCTACTCCTTAAATTCTATGTTAATCTTATATTACTCTCTCTTTTACTCTTTTACTTGTTTCAGTCATTTGACTGCGGCCATGCTAGAGCACCACCTTTAATCGAGCATCTCGACCCCGGGACTTATTCTTTTGTAAGCCCAGTACTTATTCTCTCGGTCTCTTTTGCCGAACCGCTAAGTAACGGGGACATAAACACACCAGCATCGGCTGTCAAGCAATGCTAGGGGGACAAACACACACACAAACACACACACGCATATATATATATACATATATACGACGGGCTTCTTTCAGTTTCCGTCGACCAAATCCACTCACAAGGCTTTGGTTGGCCCGAGGCTAGAGTAGAAGACACTTGCCCAAGGTGCCACGCAGTGGGACTGAACCCGGAACCATGTGGTTGGTAAACAAGCTACTTACCACACAGCCTCTTCTCCTTATCTCCTCAAAGACATACAGCATCTCGAAAGAGTCCAGAAGCTGGATACCCGCATGGTTCATGGTCTCAAAAATTTGTCCTACGAAGAAAGGCTGAGGACGCTCGACCTTTGTTCTCTTGAAAAACGCCGCCGCCGTGGTGATCTCATTCTCGCCCACAACATCATAAGCGGAAAGTGTAACCTCTCGAAAGAGCTGTTCTTCACTCCTGCTCCAGAGCGTCGACTGCGGGGTCATTCCGAAAAGCTCTACCTGCGACGATTTCATCTCAATCGAAGGAGAGGAGCTTTCTCCGTCCGGGTTGAGGATCCATGGAACAAGCTGCCAGACGAGATGGTGAAGATGCCGACGACCGCTTTGTTCAAAGCCTCCCTTGACCTCAAGTGGCCTGAACTCTTTACATGAACACCACCCTGTACTTAACTCCACGTCCCCCTACATGGCCTTGCTATTTGCTTTTGAGCCAAATTAACTAACTAACTAACCAACTAACCAACTAACTAACTAGCCACTCCTGCGCCTATTGGATGTCATTTAACGGCATCAGGTATTATTTACGACCTATTTGAGCCTATCACGTAATCTAACGATAATATAGAGTGTAACCTCATTGCTCATACATATGTCCCGCTCCCGTTCCTTTAATACTCTATTATGTATGATTATTTTAATATATTTTAAGATAATTATATTATTATCTTATTGGATTGCACTGTAGTCGTTTGTGCACGTAGACAATGGTCATGTATATCCCTACGGGCACATGTATACATGTATACGCTAACTTTAAATCGTTTGTTATTTTTTTGTGCGCTCTATTCTTTATTTATACTTGTAGATAACACTAATATATGTGCGTGTGGAGATACATATGTACGTCTGTGTATATATATATATATATACTAGCAGTATCGCCCGGCGTTGCTCGGGTTTGTAAGGGAAATAACTATATAAGCATTTTTAGAGATGTAAAGTATAATAGCCATCTCAATATGGCTAACCACAAAGGGGGGTGTTACTGTAGCTTTTAACGTTCTGAGATTTAATAATAAATTTTTAGAGAGTTACTTCCCTTATATATGCCAAAAATGCATTAAAAATGGGAAAAATTGATGGTAAATTATTTTTAAAATCGTAGACTCATCGTAGACGCGCGCTAATACCCAGAAGGACTCGATATGAATCACGACTATAATATACCCGGTTTTGGTTAAACTGCACCGCAAAATGTGGGAATAGTTAGGAATCTAAATCGTAGGTGACACACACACACAACCTCTCTTTTATATATAAAGATATATATATAAAAGTAGAAGAAAACCACCTTTTATCAATTCAAAATGAACAAATCAATTACACCATCTAGAAAATTACATATAATAGAAATTGCAAAAAAGTAATAATAAAAACTTATATAATTTTTTTGCAATTTACTTAATCATTGACATTTTATTGTTATTTTAATTTTAATATTTCTATTATATGTAATTTTCTAGATGGTGCAATTTAATTGTTCATTTTGAATTGATAAAAGGTGGGTTTTTTCTAATTTTTTATATATATATTATATTGTGTGAAATTTGATTTAGTATTTCTAAATTGAATTTTTTTCCTTGTAAGTTTTGGATTTTATTCCCTCAAATAATAATCAAAATAAAATATATATAGTAATAATAACGGGTAAAAATTAAAAAAAACATTTATCTGTGGCCAGCATATAAAAAATCAACCGATTAAGGTGGAATCATATACTTTGATATCAAAATATTTCGGCCAGTATTGTCTCAGGTCATGTCTAACCTAATAGCACCACCTGGCAAAGGATTTCAAATCAGGAATCTGTCAACATGGCCCACTCGAGGAAAGAGTTATTGTTTATGAAGACATATCTAGGGGTAGGAGGTTTATCAGGGACTTTTTGAAGGAATTTGCTCACAGACATCTTGAACTTTATGGGGTCTGTTTCTGCTGTAATGTGTTTTGGTGTAATGTTAAAGAGAACGGGGCCAACTGAGGTGGAATAATCGTGCCGTATTGTTGTTCTGTGATACAAGTATGATTTATGTTGTGAGCAGATAACACGGGGTTTATCTTAAAGGCGATGCCAACATCATTTGGGCAATGCTGATGGAATACTTTCCACATCATGCAGATGATGTAACGCTCTCCGCAGCACTGGAGAGCATAAAGCTTGAACTTTTCTAGTCGACCCCAATAGTCAAAGCCTGTCATGCCATCTATCTTTTTTGTTATTAATATTTGAGGTGCTTCAACTTTCATGATACTTTGCTTCGTGTGGGGAGACCACAGTGGACAACAGTATTCAAGGTGGAGTCGGGCAAAAGTAGAGAAGAGAAGGATAATGGTGTGGATGTCTCTCGACTGGAAAGTTCTGAGAATCCAGGAAAACATTCTGCGGTCCATGTCAACTTTGCTGTTTATATGAGCGGCCCAGCTTATGTCGTTGTCCACAATTACTCCCAAGTCTCTGATGTTGTTGGATGCCATGAGAGTTTCACCTGAAGGAAGGGAGTATGGGAGTTTCAGGATATCCTCTTTTCCGAAGTGGATTAATTCAAATTTGTCTTCGTTCAGCAGCAGATTATTCTTTTCCGCTCATTGAATGACAGCCAGCAGATCCGATTGAAGGCATGTCCGGTCACCCACTTCACTGATGACCTTCTAGAGCTTGGAATCATCTGCTGTGCTTGATGATGTCAACAATGTCATTAGTGTAGATGAAAAGAAGTGCGCCTAACACAGTGCCTTGTGGAACACCACTACTGACTTTGGCTGGGCTTGATATAACTCCTTCGACTACAACATGTTGGGTTCTGCCTGTCAGGAAACACTCGATCCATTGTAGTAACTTTCCAGAGACACCAATGCTGGATAGTTTTTTCAAGAGAGTCTTAAGACTCACCCAGTCAAAGGCCTTGCTGAAATCAAGGTAGATTACATCAGTATTCGAGCCCTCTCCCAAAGCTTTCAAAATGTCATCAAGTGATGCAGGAGCTGCGTTAGGCAGTTCCTTTCATTACGGAACCCATTTTGATTGAGGATCTTCATTCTGTGGCTTTCAAGAAAGTGGTATATCTGTGATCTCACCCCCTCTTAAATACCTCGAGGATATGAGAGGTGAGCGAGATAGGCAGGTAGTTCACTGCAAGGGACTTGTTTCCCTTTTTGAAAACTGGGACAACAGACTGGGATAGAAACCAGCATCAGTGAGATCGGCAAGAGGAGATGCAAGTTGGTGTCGACACACCTTCAGGACACAAGCTGCGAAACCTATAAGGGCCTACTGCCGAATTGTGTTTAATTTCGTTTATTGCCGCTAAGACATCAGGGCGCCAAACGTTGTATCCGATGTAGTGTGTTAAGGATTAACATCACTGATACAGTCGAGATTAGCCATATCAGGATTGTTACAAACAGAGCAGCACTGTTTCTGTTGTATCTTACCCATGGTTGTGTCATTATCTTGGAGATTGCTATTTTCATCAGTTCGAGGGCCAACAGTGGAGACAGTTTTTTTTCGCAATAGAGATCACTTTGGGGTTAAGTTTGATTTTCTCAACGGCCCATTTCTCTTCAGCTGTTCTTTGGTTATTCATGATGGTCTTCATGCATTGTTGAAGGTTATATATATTTTTTATTTGAGCAGGGTGATAGCCGTCGAGGTTATGTGTGGCTGTTGGCAGTATTTTAGTTTGTTAATCTTTCTGCTTGTTCTTTTTATTTTTCTGATAATCGTTTTTGCGTTCTGGGGAATTCTGCACTTAGTTTTCTTTTACAGGTCTTGGTGGTATGTGTTTAGCACATATGTTTGTGACAGTGTTTGCAAAGATCTGCCAAAATATTTTGATGCTGGAGGAGGTGTGTGCATGTGTGATAGACCAGTCAGTATGTGACAGATCGTTTATCATTGCGTCCCAGTCGGTATCATAGAGATCCATGATATCAAATGAGTGGGCTGGAGAGAGGTTACTAGGGTTAGCTTTCGGTTGGTGGAATGTCAGGTTACAGAGGACCATGTCATGGGCTAAAAGAAGGGTCTTTCTTTTGTGTGTATATAATTGCCTTTAGCTTGCTCCCTCGATCTCAACACATGTGCAGCTTTGTCATTTCTAGAGTGGTGAGACAATTTAGCGTCTATTTTCAGCATATAGGGGAGAAATTCTTTTATATGCCCTTAATTATAATTATATATACATATATATATATATAATATATATATATATATATATATATATATAATATATATATATATATATATATATATATATATATATATATATATACGTGTGTGTGTGTGTTAGGTATGTATGTATATATGTATGGAGTGGTGTGTGTGCATATAAGCGCGTATCTGAGTATATAAATATGTGTATGTATGTTTATATTTGTATATGTGAATGCATGTGTGTACGTGCGTATATATATATATGTGTGTGTGTGTTTGTGCGTGTGTGTATGTGTCAGTATATAACTGTGTATACATCTGTATATATGCGCGTGTGTGTGTGTGTTTGTTTTCCTCCTTGTCATCACTTTTATTACTCTTTTATTGACAGCCTCTAACTTATCTCAACTCATCTTTATCACGCACAAAGTTACTTTTATTTACAACATCTAGTTTTATCTTATTACCTCTTAATGAGGGCGTACTATATCGTCCCTTTTCTTTTCTCTCTCCATTTCCCGCCTTCTACTTTTCCCTCTACTTCATTCCCCTATTTTGGTCCCTCGAACGAGTTCATTAATACATCACCAGGAATCTAAGCATTATAATTACTTCCGCTATTCACTTTCCAATCCGCTACCTGGGTAAATTTTCTCTTTATTCACCTGAAAAAAAAACGGGTATTTTGCATGACATAACTTTTTGTTCATCAATATAGAACACGTCTGAAACAGTTGTAGTAAACCTTAACATATGTATATATATGATTGATTGATTGATTGATTCCAGTTTCAGCTTATGAGCTGTGGCCATGCTGGGGCACCGCCATTTGGTGTTGCTACTTGGTTTCACTTCATGGAGGCTTTCTAGCAACTGCTATTTGGTGCATGAGAGAGTTCGATGCAGCTGCCCTCATCTGCCCCTCCTGCCGTGAAGTTGGTTCATCTGGGACACCTGACAGGAAGAGATCCAGCTCCATTTTAAAGACATCTGTATCCACCCCATGCAGGTCTCTCAGGTTCATCGGGAGGATATTGAAGAGCTGTGGGCCTCGGAAGCCCAGGCTATCACAGAATCTTGTCCTACATCTTGATGGCAAGTTTGGAGTTCTAGGCACCACGCAGTGGCGCCCAGTTCTGGCGTTTGCGTAACTCTCGATGCCAAAGTTCAGGACACTTCCCTCCAGGATCATCCAGATGTATATTATGGCATATCTTTCCCGCCTACGCTCCAGGGAATATAATTTTAATCTCTTGAGTCTTTCCCAGTAGCTTACATTCTGCATAGAGGCTATCTTCTCCGTGTAGCTTCGTTGGATCGCCTCAAGTTCTGTGATCAACTTGACACTGGATGGTGACCATAGCTGAGAGCAATAGTCAAAGTGACTTAGGACAAGTGTCTTCCAGAGGACCATCATGGTTTCTTGTTCTCTTGTTCTAAAGGTTCTAAGAATCCATCCAGCCAGGCGTCTGCATTTCACTGTCAGTTTAGCAACATGTACATGAAAGGTCGCGTCATCACTCATGTGAATACCCAGGTCACGCACTCATTGTGCCTCTGGGATTGCAATCCCTCCGGGTCCAGTGTATTCCTTGGGTATTGCATTCAGTTTTGCATGCTGATAGTATAAAGCTTGAAACTTTTCAGCATTAAACTGCATGCTATTCTTTTCAGCCCACTTGTATATTTCATCCAGCTCATATTGCAGGTGCCTAGTGTCTTCAGGGTTCTGTATTGCCTGTGAAACTTTTGTATCATCTGCATAACTTGTGATCGTGGCTCTCCGCGTAGCTGAGGGCATGTCTGAGAGGGCCATTATGAACAGTAGTGGTCCCAAAACAGTGCCCTGTGGAACACCGCTCACTATTTGCGTGCTAATGGAAGTGGCCCCATTGGCTACTACCACCTGACTTCTATTCTTCAGAAAGTCGTGAAGCCATCTCCTAGTTTTCCAACTATGCCAAGATCACGCAGTTTGTGACATATCATTCCATGATCGACTTTATCGAAGGCCTTTGCGAAGTCGAGATATATGACTTCCACATTTGAGTGGTTGAGCAGTTGTTTCAGCACCCAGTCATAGTGCTGCAGGAGCTGAGTTAAGCAGCAGCTTCTTCTGGTCGGAAACCATGTTGGGTGTCAGGCAGCAAGTCATTTTCTTCAAGGACGGTGATTAGTTTCCTTCTGACTATTCGTTCCATGACCTTGCTGATGTGTGAGGTCAGAGAGATAGGTCTGTAGTTCTTGGCCTCCGCTCTGCTACCTCCTTTATGAATAGGGCATATTTTACCTTCCTTCAGTTTTCTTGGAAGTTTGCCAGCTGCAAGGAAGCTCTGAAAGAGGAACTGCAGTGGTCTTGCTAAGACTCTCTTACATACTTTTAGGAGGATTGCCGGGAATCTATCGGGGCCAATAGCTGAGTCTATTTTCATTTCATCTATAGCCTTTATTACATCATCTTCCTTTATATCGATGTAATTTAACGTCGCCGCCTCTGATTCTATATCTGCAGTGGTAAAAAAGTCAGTTGGATTGCTGATTTGGAAATGCCCAAGGGGTGGAGTGAAAACACTCTTGAATTGTTCATTCAGTATTTCACTTACCCTCATTGGTTTTCCTGTGAGTGTGCCATCCTTTTCAAGGAGTGGCCCTATCCTACAGTGCACCGTAGCTGTTTCTTTGGCATACCTGTAGAAAGCTCTGGGGTTAGTTTTTATGTTGTCTATAGCCCAGGCTTCTTTGTCTGCTCTTTCCTTCTCATGGGAGAGTTGCAGACAATTTTCAATTTCCAACAGTTTTATTTTCAAGCGGGACTTTTCACTGCTTTCAATTTGTTTGTTTAGGCGATTTGAGATTTTTGTGCGCCGTCTCATTAAAATTTTTCTCTCTCTGGGGATTTTGTTCTTGTGTACAGTGGCCTTTCTCTCTGGGACACATTTGTAGCATATGGCTTGCATTACAGACATGAATTGTTGAAGTATCATGTCGATGTCCGGCGAGGAGAGACATTCAGGCCAGTTTTGTTTGAGGATCTCTTTCTCAATTTGTTTCCAGTTTGCCTTATTGAAGTTCAAGCTGGAAAGACTCTGAGGGTTTCTTGTAGGCTGCATGTCCGTGCTCTCTTTTGGCCCGTACATGGTCAGCTCTACCATGTTGTGATCCGAGAGTAGTGTCGGTGTCACTTTCACATTATGGATGAGATCCATATTATTTGTGAAGCAGAGATCCAGTGTGTTACCCGCTCTGGTTGGTTGGAGTATTACTTGCTCCATGTACAGGGTGTTGGTGAGGTTCAGGAGGGACCTCGCCTGTCCTCGTTCACATCTTGTCATTCCTGGGAGAGAAAGGCCCTCGGGCCATCTGACATTCGGTAGATTGAAGTCTCCCATGAGAAGTACACTTATGTGTTGTTCTAATGTGGTTAGAAGTTCTTCTATTTTTAAAAGGCAGTCCTCAAACTTGCCCATATGACTTGGGGCATCTGGAGGGCGATATGTAGCACACACAACTACATCAAGTTGCCTTATGTGTACAATTAGTGTGTCACACACCGAGTTTGAGTATGACAAAAGGACCTGGGGTGTGAGGTCCCCACGGATGTACATAGCAACTCCTCCATGACTTCTTTCTTTCCTGTCGGTCCGTAGTACAACATACTGTGGTATGTGTAATTCCGCATCTGCTATGTCCGGTTTCAGATGCGTTTCTGTGAGTGCTATGCATAAGGCTTGATTGCATGCGACAAAGTCTCTCAGGAACGGGACTTTTGTCCTGTTACTGTGTGTTAGTAGTCCTCTGATGTTCAGTAGGAGCATCGAGGTGAGGTGTATGCTGTTGCCGGTGGTGTCCACCCTGGGTCCATCTGCTGTGGCGGTCTTGTGAACCGTGGGCAGTCCCATCTGCGAGCCTGAGCCTGATGGAGCCAGGTTAGCTGCTGTACAATCTTTTGTGCCATGCACAAAAAAGATTCCTGCTCAGCAGCTGCCCTTTCAACAACACGTTGGTGGTTTGTGGTACGCACCACATCTGCGTACCTCCGTTTTGGGGCCGGTGATGCGTGGTCCATCCCATTTCCTTTCGGTGGTTGGTTTCTGTGGCAGGGTCCCGGATGTGCAAAGCGGCAGCCTGCACCTTCCTCTCCATGCCGGCAGGCACCTCTCAGGTAGAACCTACATACCCGTGTGCGCTGCTTGTTTCCATCCTTTTTGGCATATGGACAGTTAGGTTTGCCTCTATCCCTGGCTGCCTTGCCCCTTGGCTTTGTCTGAGTTTTAGCTTCAGTTTTTCCTCTTTTTTGGCCTCTTCATCTCCATGTCCATGGCTTTTGGTGCCGGTAGGAGCATCCGTACCTGGGTTCACCTCCCGGGCAGGCCTCTCGCTGGAGTTTTCTTCCTGGGCGTCCACCAGGTGGGGGTGACCCTCCTCATCTGCGCCCGCGTCTCCATCCTTGCCATCTTTACTTTGTTCGCGTTTTTCGCTGTTAAAAATGGCATCCAGTGTGTTTATGTGCGATCTGACAAGTGCGTATGAGCGTACGAACTCTTGCCTCTTCCGCTCTATTTGTGCTGACGTCCTTTTGAATCCTTTGTTCCTTAGTGCTGCCGCAATTATGTTACTTGGACTTTCTCCGTCAGCGCATTGCCATCCTCGCAGGAACCACGCCAGTTCATCACGTTTCCAAGCTCTGGACATTCTTGATATATTATCTATCTATATATATATTATATATATCTATCTATATATATATTATCTATCTATATATATATATTATCTATCTATATATATATTATATATATCTATCTATATATATATTATATATATATATATATATATATATATATATATATATATATATATATATATATGATCACCGTGACAGACCAAGCTATCAGATGTTGCTACACATCGCTGGTCACAATGCGCTTCGCATTGTTTTAGCCTTCAAATGACGCCACCCCGCTGGCTGAGCGAGCAGGCCAACAGAAGAAAGAGTGAGAGAAAGTTGTGACGAAAGAGTACATCAGGGATTGCCACACCCCTGCCGGAGCCTCGTGGAGCTTTAGTTGTTTTCGCTCAATAAACACTCATATCGCTCGGTCTGAGAATCGAAACCGCGACCCTACATCCGCGAGTCCGCTGCCCTAACCACTGGGCCATTGCACCTCCACACACACACATATACATATATATGCATGTATATATATATATATATATATATATATATATATATATATATGTATATATATATATATATATTATATATATATATATATATATATGTATATATATTATATATGTATATATATGTATATATATATATATATATGTATATATTTATACATGCACACACACACATACATATATATATATGTATTATATATATATTATATATATATATATATAAGGGCTTAGTAAAATAAATTACTTTGCCACATACTGAACTCATTAGAAATAGCAGCTAAAGAAATTTCTTCAGCTATTTCTAATACTTAAAGAAGATCTCTCTCAGATAGTGTTTGCCTAAACTAACTCACAAAAGTATGGGGGAAAAAACATTAAAAAATCAAGTGCAAAGGTTATTTGAGAACGTACGTTTCTAGATTAGTCAATTCGACATTTCTTTCTTCAGCTCAGAATTCCTTGAATCGGATTTGGGAACACTGAAAGTCGCGAGCATACCCTTTCGGCTTCTAATCACCTCTAGAATTCTGCTCGAACTAAAAGTGCTATCAAATTCGAATATGCAAGCGAAGAATTTCTGCTCTCCCCTTTCCACCAGCGTGGGTTAAAATTGACAAATACCATGTATTAACAGTGAAAACCGCAGAATTTAGCAAAGAGAGATGAATTATAATTTCAACAATTGAGGGTAAAATTAATTAATTATTAATCAGTTTCACCAAGTGTTCAGTATGTAAAGGGACCATTATAGGCGAATTCAACACTTGGTGAAACTGATTAATAATTAATTAATTTTACCCTCAATTGTTGAAATTATAATTCATCTCTCTTTGCTAAATTCTGCGGTTTTCACTGTTAATACATGGTGTTTGTCAATTTTAACCCACGCTGGTGGAAAGGGGAGAGCAGAAATTCTTCGCTTGCATATTCGAATTTGATAGCACTTTTAGTTCGAGCAGAATTCTAGAGGTGATTAGAAGCCGAAAGGGTATGCTCCCGACTTTCAGTGTTCCCAAATCCGATTCAAGGAATTCTGAGCTGAAGAAAGAAATGTCGAATTGACTAATCTAGAAACGTACGTTCTCAAATAACCTTTGCACTTGATTTTTTAATGTTTTTTCCCCCATACTTTTGTGAGTTAGTTTAGGCAAACACTATCTGAGAGAGATCTTCTTTAAGTATTAGAAATAGCTGAAGAAATTTCTTTAGCTGCTATTTCTAATGAGTTCAGTATGTGGCAAAGTAATTTATTTTACTAAGCCCTTATATATAATGTAATATTTTGAATTCGCCTATAATGGTCCCTTTACATACTGAACACTTGGTGAAACTGATTAATAATTAATTAATTTTACCCTCAATTGTTGAAATATATATATATATATATATATATATATTATATATATATATATATATATATGCAAGCTACATACCACACAGCACTCTTGCGCCTGTTGAAAAAAAGTCGATAATCGGGCCCCTCAAATAGATCCTTCTGTCTACTACATATTACTAATATTTTATTTAAGCAACTCAAGGGAAATGACCCATACCACCTGCAGATTTTAGTGAAGCCATCAATATTTGATTTTCACGATCAGCCGATCTAATACTGCATTTCACTATTCACAGTACTGAGCTGCTAAACATTATTATTGCACTTCCTTAATTTGAATCTTAAACCTTAAAGATTTCATTCATACATTTCTATACATACGTACGTTTTGGAATGCCCATTGTTATGATGACTGAATTTTTACAGTTACACTTTTTTCATGACAATAGATATTTTTTTTTATTCCACAACGTATTTGTAGTGGTTTCGTGTAGGTATAGTGTGGATTCGATCCTTGATTGTCAAATTTCACTTAATACTTCAACAGCGCTTTTCTTACAGTACAAACAATAGTTTTTCTGTGAATGACAGCAGTTATATATTTCCCAGATGCCTTCGCTAAGCAGAATAATATCTTTGCCCCTCGCCAACCTCCAAAATCTCTCCCCACCACCTCCAGCTGACAGTTTTTATGTACTTTTCCATGACGGAAAATACACCTTTTGTGGCAGTTATAACGAAATTTCTTTCTTAAGGCGTTTCAATAAAGATCTTTACCCCCGGGAATTACCGGGTACATCAGCTAGTATATATATATATATATATATATATATATATATATATAATATATAATATATATACTGTATATATATATATTATATATATATATGCGTGTATATATATATATATATATATATATATACACGTGTATATATATATATATATATATATATATATATATATGTATGTATGTATATATATATGCGCATATATATAAACAGGTATAAGTTAAAAGTGCTTAAAGCGTCCGAGGGATAGCTATATCTAGAGGCACTTCCGGTAATTACCTCAGTGGGTGTATTCCTTGGTATCTTCACTCCTCTTCATTCTGACGATGTCTACCATTAGCAACGAGGCAAAAATATAATATGATATATATTTTCTTCACCATGGTAAACAGAATCGATCCTAAACAACTTCCACCTCACTCTCACCTTTATTTACTAATTAAATAATGGCTTACCAGCGCAAAAGACACACTTCTGCTTGTTATTTGTCCTCCATTTTTTTCTCGCATATATATATATATATATATATATATCAACACACATAAGCAATAGCACTGTAACATCGGATGTGTGTTAAAGGAAATTAAGCAAAAAAAAGCACCGTCTGAAGAAATAGCCTTAGCATTTTACACACATAAATTCGGTATCTGCCTCGATATTATATGCCACCTCTTACAACACACACACGCACACACCACACACACACACACACGCACACACACACACAACACACACACACACACACACACACACACACACATACACGCGCGCGCGCGCACGCACACGTATATCTATAGAGGATTTAAATACGAGCAACTATCAGTTCCTCACCTCTAGAAATACAATAGTTGGACAAGCTTGTCTAGCGTGCCGTCAATTTTCAGGCAATCAGTCAAACTTACGAGTTTGAGTGATCACTAGGAAATATACACTTTTCCCCCCCAAAAAAAACCGCTTGTTCGACGATTATATTTTCCGAGGCATGAAACTAAGAGTAGCTCTATTGAAAATCCATCGAATCATACTTATATCTTACTGGACGGAATGCTTTTTGTTGGTCCCACCCATAACAGAACATTACATTTTATATGTGTGCGTATTTTGATTTGGTCTGCATGATATCAACAATTATTTTATGCAGGAATTCAATATATTAAAATATAAATACCAGCTTATATATTTATTGATGTATGTTCCAAAACTGCCACCATAGAGTTGGATTACTGTTAAGCAATCAGTGGATTACAACGAGACTACATTGAGAAAATTGGCAGAAACTGGAGAGCGTGTAAATAAACAGACAATTGTATTTACTTATGTCCATACCAACTTCGATTTTAAGTACGACCTTTGATCCACTAGGGATCAATATCCAAAGCTATGCTTAAATAATGGATCTACTTAATCATTTATATCACCCCTTCGACTAAATATTGGCTTCAAATATATTTGTAAGAAGGAAATATTGAAGTGAAACAAGGATGGCGTCTAGGTTGTATCTTTGTCGTACTAAACTAAAAGCATTAAGTTATGTAGTTCTGCATTTTAAGAGTCAAATAACAAATGTTCTGCTCGTGTTTGCTGTCCCAAATCTTCTGTAAATTCTCTTTCAGTCTCTCAAACCTTGTTCTCAATTTATCTGCTGGCCTTATGTCAAGATTTGAATCCTATTTCCGTTGTCGAATTTTTATTGCGTGGGAAAACGCAATATTTTGTCCTCGTGTTCTGCGACTAATATTGTATACAGCGTTATGTATTCCTACTGTATATATACAGGCCACAAATTTCTAAGGAATTGGCAAGTCGATTACGAAAGAATGAAAAGCAAAGTCTAACTCTGCGGTATTTGAACTCAGAGCGTAAAGAACCGGACGAAATAGCGCCAAGCCAACTCGCGGCCCAAAGGGGTTCAGAAATTAAACAAATATTTGAACAGACATGAAGTAAAATCAATTGTAACAACGCCTGATATCATGGCTTTGGGATTAGTCGGTATTATCTATGCTAATACATGGCTTCTACGTCACTTTTTCAACCCCGGAAGGAAAATAAAAAGTCTCTAGCCCATCATACATCGCAGAGAGACTGAACTCGAACCCACGCGGTTGTAAAGCGAACGCCTTAACCACACAGCCATGCTGAAGATTCGCAATAAAGCCCAAGTTTATAACTGTCTGTGATGCTCTTGTCAGCGAAACTGAAATGTAAATGAGCCACACTAAAAGCATATTTGTGTCACCTGAGGAGTCTTCTTTGCACTGTGAATGGCATCTGGTGTTATGGCACCGTTCCACGCCCACGAGGGAGCGGTGCATCGGGAAGACGAAACAATTGTCGTGATCTTAAATTGCTTTCTGGTACACGCCGTCTTCTTTAATAAATGTAACCGCGAGTGTATCGTTGGCAATTTTCTTCCTCCATCTTGCCTTCCTTTGGATCTTCCTCTTTTTCTGATGAAGAGCCTGGCTCGAAACGTTAAATCTTCTTTGCCTCCTTTCCTGAGCGTCTGATAAACAGTATTTGTACCACGTCCTTGTGTCATTGTTTTTCCTTGTTTGTTCTTCTTTGTTTCGATACATACATACTTACACACACACACACACACACACACACACACACACATATATATATATATATGCGTGTGTGTATATGTGTACGTGTGTATCTTTGCTTCTATGTTGAATTATTTGTATCCATATATAAACAGAGACGACTAGTCTCCTTTGAAGCCTGAAGTAATTAGAACATATCTCTTATGTAACTCTAGCAGTTTCGCATGAAAAGCACCCATTAAGACTAATCAAACATTGTTATACCATATTGGAACCGGTCCCGATGTTTTCCACTGAAATTACTCTAAGCGTCAATTACATGAAATAACCAATGATCAATAAACAAAGCCCTTATAAGGCAACACCTGCAGGTCATGCATTATTCATAATTCTTTATGAATTAATACATTCGCTCTGATTTATTCATAGATCAAAGGACATTTTCCAAAGGAAATTTGACACATGCTTTTACTTTGAAGCTAATAAATTATTAATTTGGAAACGTCTGTATCACTTAAATGGATTTAATGGAAAGAATAATAAAAACAAACACACACAATATAATATTATAGATGTGAAGCTGATAGGTTTTGTTACCTGCTTTATAAATACTTATTGGAGATTTTTAAACAGAAAAGAATAAATAGAACTTTATGGAAACAACAATTTTTATAAACAATACAAACAAGGATTTGGATAAGTTATCCGATCATTCACTCGATCGACTCATCTGATCAATTGTCTTTATTATTATCGTTTTACTTCTCAGAACGTTCGGTCTTGTCTGTTCTGGTATTTTCTGTGAGAGCGGACAGTAACCTGCTGTCAGAGGAGGTCTCACAGGATCTCTTTCTGTACATTATAACCATTGATACTTGGTTGTTAATTATAGTGGGAGACATTCAACATCCAAATACCAATCTCAAAATCCTAGCTGTCCCCAACAGAGCAGGTCTTTGGGCATGCTCTGCTCTCATTTCAATTCCGATTTCTTTTACTTATTTCTCAGACTTGGTTGATAGCATTCCAAGTTCCCCTTACAACTACTGGAATGACAGACAGACTCATTATTTTATCAGCGATAATCTCTCTTTTTTAGAGTCAATCTGTTATATACATTTATGATTAATAATTGGTAAAACTTGCATTAATAATTGGTAGAACTTACATAGGTGTGCATAGATAGATAGATGGGTGGATGGGGGGATACACACACACTCACACACACAAAAGGCTGGTGCTGTGAAAACGCATGGGAATGACGTTTCCTTACTGTTTCAAATATACCCAAATTTAAAATGGTCTAATATAACGATATCATTCATTCGGCATGTGTTGAAATATGCCACAAAAATTTAATTCCTCACAAATATATGTTACTTTACATATACTTTATGTGTTAATTCTATTTACTGAAAAACATATTTTGCTAAAAAGCATATTTTGCTTTGATGTAGTTTGTCCTTTAGACACAATTGTCAGTAATCGTACTGTTTCCATTTCTCTCAGCCAATATTTTTACATTAGCCTTCTTTCGAACTCTAGATAATGCAACGTACAGCTGACCATGTGAGAAGAATTGTGTCGGAAGATATATTCCAATTTGTTCAAACGTCTGACCCTGTACCTTGCTGCACGTCAAGGAAAAAGCTGACTTGACAGGAAATTGTTTGCGTGTAAATGAGAATGGAAATTCCATTTCTTGAGATACATGTGGTATTCTTGGGATTAGCAGAGTTGATCCTGCATAAGGACCAGAAGCAACCTGAGCCCCAATAACATGATCATGTAAGCAGACAATGATGTAGCGTGTGCCATTGCAATGTCCATTAGTAGCATCTAAAAGTCTTAGAAGTATTATGCATCATTTTTTCTTCAGTTTGAGAATGTTTGATGGAAACCCTGATGGTGCAAGTTTGTTGATGAACTCGATTGGGTACAGAATTTCACTATCAACTGTATCTGAGCTTCTGTATATTTTTAGCTCACCAGGGATCCTGGTCAACAGAAAATCATTCACAAATTCTGCTGCTTCATTTGTTGGAGTAACGTTGGTCCTACTTGCAAGCCACGCAGGGTTCGTGAAGTTATTTTTGAGGCCAGCAGATACAAAATCACATAGATCTGAAAGAGTACCCCTTTCAAGGCAAGGGTCATTGGGTAGTTTTGATTTTGAATTCACCTCGGCTTTGTTCAAGAGAAATGTTACCATTTTCTACATCAAGGTAATTAGCAAACTCTCTTTGATTAGAATGACCTTCAGTAAGAAGTCTTAGATTGGTTGTCAACTCAACTACTTTCTACATGA
Source organism: Octopus sinensis (assembly GCF_006345805.1). Taxonomy (NCBI): domain Eukaryota; kingdom Metazoa; phylum Mollusca; class Cephalopoda; order Octopoda; family Octopodidae; genus Octopus; species Octopus sinensis. The sequence continues at coordinate 9,543,120 of NC_042999.1, read as the reverse complement.
TCGCAAAGAAAAGATCTCTTTAGTGTTGAATCAACAATTTGTGATCTGCCACCATTATATTGAAGTAGAATATTCTCCTCTCGAGATACCCGAACCAGTCGGTCATGTGTAGCGGAAACAGAGTCATGTCTACGTTTCCGTGCATATAAGTATTCATTTAATAAACTCTGGAAACTGATAATATTCTTGAAGTTGTGCCTCGTATCAAAGTTATACAGCTTTCTTTTGTGTGTAATAGCATTCATTCGACACAAAATCACTTTAAAATTATTTAGGTATATTTAAAAAAGTTCATTTTATCAAAAATATTCATTTAATAAACTCCGGAAACTGATAATATTCTTGAAATTGTGTCTCGTATCAAAGTTATACAGCTATTAATAAATTATAATTAATGAAAACAGAGGCGAGCGAGAATGAGAGATTGTTGCAAATAAAACGTAAAATGTTGCATGCAGCGAATTAACGGTGTTTATTATTAAACATTAAAATTTACTCCGCAGTGAATGCAATGAATATTTAAATTTGCGAGATTATAGGCAATTTCTTGGAACATGAATTTCTAAGCATATTTCCAGACGGTCAAGCTTTTAATATTGTTTTCTTTTTGTACTTTTAGTAATTGTTACATGCCTAATTAATAAGCAGCTTTCTCCATTATAGTATAGAGAAAGAACGAAAGAAAACTCCTGCCACAAAAAGAAACGGGTCGAACATAACTTGAATATTATAGAGGACACTTAAACATATTTCTTTGTCTTCTTTCAGCCGAAATGCCGCCCATATTTGTCTACATTTTCAAGAAAATAGATTTCTCTACAAAAAGTTTGAGAAATCTATGCAATAATAACAAAGTTCCTGGTTTTGTCTTTGAGTGGTATTGGAAACTTGGAAAATTACTTAGTGATTTTTCTTTCTCATACGATTTGAAGATATTGAATTCTTAAATCAATGATCTTAATCTGTCTGTAGAATTTGTTCCATATACAATTTTTACTGTTTCTTGTGAAATAATTATAAGATTTATAAATAATCAAATTGTCCAAAAGTTTATTTCCAGACAGAAGAGAATTTTACCAAAAGCGTAAAAAGCGTGTTTTATGTATTTTTGTGAACTGGTTCTTGTCTTCGAACCGATTGTCATTTCAATTAACACAGAGTTTAAAACAACTTTATTTGATATTGTTTGACATTTATAGAAAAGAAATAAACTAGTAAAGGATTATTTCTTGTCGATGGAGATACGGTGAAAAGAAACAAAGAAGGTGGAAGAAAACCAGAGGACAGAAACACTGGAGACAATATTCGGGAAGGAAACACCAGAAGAATTCACAGGGAAGAAGTGAATAGAGGAAGGAAGAGAATGATCGAATAACGCAAGAAGAAAGGGTAAATGTAAGAAGATCATAAAAGAAGGGTGGAGAGGAGTTAAAGATGGTATTTGTAAGATAAACTGCCAGAATGATAAAATAAATTGTTGAATGATGTGGTTATTGATTTAAACTGTCGAAGATGTGAATCTCATTGCAACAGAAAATTCTTCCCAAATGAATTACAATTCTTTCAGTTAAGAGAGATTAGTGGAACCACATTGGCATCGGAATTATATTACAGTTATCAAATACACTCTTTTCAAACTGTTGGCCAATTAGGAATAGATTCTGTTGGTGAATGTCGGTCACATAAAACAAGACTTCATTCGCTATTAATGTCATGTCGTAAACTCAAGTTAATAACCTCTGCCGCCCCACCGCCCAAGTGACGCTGCTGCTGCCACTGCCTCTGCCGCCCCCGCTACCACTGCTGCCCCCTGCCCCCCCCCCCTATTGCCGCCTCCACGGCCGCCTCGCTACCTATTTGTGCCTTTGTCTCAAAACCACAAAGGATTATTTAGGTTGATGGATTAGCAGCGGCACTGGAGCCGTATTCACGTTACTTTACGATCTGACTTCAAGCCCCGTCGTAGTGAACATTTCTTTTCATTTTTAAGGCCCTGATAAAATAAAATTCCAGAAAAATATTGGGGTCGCGTTAACCAACTCACCCTCCTGCTAAATATGTGGCTCTGTCGCTTGGTCGGAGACCATTATTATTATGTTTCAGTTCTTCCCGTTTTTTACCTCCTATTTCAAATACCGTCGAGTCCAACTTCCCATTTTATGTTTTCTGAGATTGATAAAACCGAGTACCAGTCACAATACTGGGGTTTTTGGTATTGATTATCCCCTAAAATCTGCTGGCCTTGTGTCAAGATTTGAATCCTATTTCCGTTGTCGAATTTTTATTGCGTGAGAAAACGCAATATTTTGTCCTCGTATTCTGCGACTAATATTGTATACAGCGTTATGTATTCCTACTGTATATATACAGTGTAAACTGCATGGCCAGTATCATTGAGTTTGTCCCCAACACCGCTTTACAACCGGTGTTGGTGTGTTTACGTTCCCGTAACTTAGCGGTTCGCTAGAAGTAAAGTACCAGGCTTCAAAATAATAAGTACTGGGGTCATTTCCATCGGCTAAAATTCTACAAGACCATGCCTCAGCCTAGCTGCAGTCTAAATGACCGAAACAGGTTAAAAAAAAATTTATATACATATATATATATCTACTGGCACTTCGTCGCTTGCGACGACTAGGTTTCCAGCTGATCCGATCAACGGAACAGCCTGCTCGTGAGATTAACATACAAATGGCTGAGCACTCCACTGACACGCGTACCCCTTTGCATACTTCTCAGGAAGTATCAGCCGGCCCTTTGAAATTACAGGTACTACTAAATTTTGCCAGCTGAGTGTATTGGAGCAACGTGAAATAAAGTGTCTTGTTCAAGGACACAACGAGCCACCGGGAATCGAATTCCTGACCCTACAATTGCAAGCTGAATACCCTAATCACTAAGCCACGTCCCTTCATACGTATATATAAATTAAATATTGAAAAAAAAACGTATTCGGCAAATTTATATATATCGTTGCTATTATGTTAAACTGTCGTATGACCAAACTTGGCCGAATGCGTTTTTATCTTCAATATTTAATTTATATATACGTATGTGTGTGTGTGCGTCTGATCCCATCCTCTATGAGTTGAACTGGGTTGTGTCTGTCAATTAGGGTGTTTTTGAGTTCTTGTAGTCTAAAGTTCCAGGTATTTTGTTCTGACACTATTGTGCATATCCTTCTTGCAAGGTTGAAAGGGATGTTTGTTTTAGTGTGTCTTGGGTGGCATGAATCAAAAAGTAGGTATTATTTGGCGTCTGTGGCTTTGTAAAAAATGTCTATTTCAATTTTAGTGTCAGAACAAAATACCAGGAACTTTAGACGACAAGAACTCAAAAACACCCTAATTGACAGACACTGCCCGGCTCAACTCATAGAGGATGGGATCAGACGTGCAACAGAAATCGACATAGAAACTTTGAGAAAAGTTCAACACAACAACACACCTTCCCCGAAAATACTACCTTACATATCCACATACAACCCCAGAAACAAAGAAGCCTTCACCATCATCACCCAGAATTTACCAATACTTGATAAGGACCCCAAATTAAAGGAAATTCTAAACATACATAAAATCATTAAAAGCTACAAACAACCTAAATCACTTAAAAAGATTCTCACAAAGGCAAAATTGTTTTCTGAAATTACAGATGCAAAAGTAAAAAAATGTGGTAGACCAAACTGCGCAACATGCCCAAACCTTCTAGAAGGATCAGAATTCTTTTGCAAAGAGGGACAAAAATTCAAGATCAGATCTAATTTTACTTGTGCTTCTGAAAACATAATTTATGTCATAAGGTGCTCGGGCTGCCACCAAAACTACGTGAGGTCCACGAGATTATCACTCAGACGTAGATGCACTCTGGATCGACAACAGATTGCATTCCCAGAATACAGAATGATACCCTTTAGTGAGCATATTGAGAAATGCGCAAAGCAACTACTACCATAATTTTTAATCTTTCCATTCTATCAATGTGCTATTGGAACACCAACACAAATTAGATTAAACAAGGAAACATTCTTCAATTAAAAATATAAGCCTAAACTTAACCATTCTAACATTCTTATACAGAGAAACTCACCCCATTAAATAAGGGAAAAGAAATATAAAGCGATTATCTCCCTTATACCGGAAGAAATCGCTTATTACCTCCCCCTATCTGGAACTCTTCTTTGCACTACATGACGAAGACATAACACGATGTAGGTAAAGACATTTGAGAAATTTGAAAAGTTAACACGAAACCGGTAATTTCTTCAAAAACTATGTTACTGTATGAAAAAATCTTATAACATTCTTCTAACATAACGACTTAAATATATTCTTTAACCTTATAAAACAAACCTGTAATTTTTTCACTCTTTTCTATATATATATATAGGTGCAGGAGTGGCTGTGTGGTAAGTAGCTTGCTAACCAACCACATGGTTCCGGGTTCAGTCCCACTGCGTGGCATCTTGGGTAAGTGTCTTCTGCTATAGCCCCGGGCCGACCAATGCCTTGTGAGTGGATTTGGTTGACGGAAACTGAAAAAAACCCGTTGTATATATATATATATATATATGTGTGTGTGTTTGTGTGTCTGTGTTTGTCCCCCTAGCATTGCTTGACAACCGATGTTGGTGTGTTTACGTCCCCGTCTCTTAGCGGTTCGGCAAAAGAGACCGATAGAATAAGTACTGGGCTTACAAAGAATAAGTCCCGGGGTCGATTGCTCGACAAAAGGCGGTGCTCCAGCATGGCCGCAGTCAAATGACTGAAACAAGTAAAAAAAGTAAAAAAAAAAGTAAAGTATATATATATATGATGATATTAAAAACATATAAACAAAATGGATCTGGTTATAATGGAACGCGCATCTTATGGCATTACTCTAACAAAATGCAATCTCTGTGTTTCGGAAAAGTGTATTTTTCTGCTGTATCCTTTTTGCCACCTTGAACAAAAACTGTGAAATTTGTGAATTCTAACTGAGAGTTCTCGTGCTATTTACTGAGGATGTCTCCAAAAAATTATATTTTCACATAATTGATATTTACCATACTTCGAAAGTTTCCCCCGCATTCAGCATTCATCGATAAGATTAAATTTTCTTCCTCACAAATTGCCTTTTTGCATTTGGTACTGAAGAATTTAAAATATTTGATGTTTATGCAACTGGTAGTGTGTAGTTGAATACGTAACGTCTTTCTGTGTATGGTATATTTATTCGTACATACATTCATACGTTCATACATACATATATTATATATGTGTATATATAGGCGCAGTAGTAGCTGTGTGGTAAGTAGCTTGCTTACCAACCACATGGTTACGGGTTCAGTCTTCTACTATAGCCTCGGGCCAACCAAAGCCTTGTGAGTGGATTTGGTTGACGGAAACTGAAAAAAACCCGTTGTATATATATATATATATATATATATATAAATATGTGTGTGTGTGTGTGTGTATGTTTGTGTGTCTGTATTTGTCCCCTAACATCGCTTGATAACCAATGCTGGTGTGTTTATGTCCCCCTAACCTAGCGGTTCGGCAAAAGTGACCGATAGAATAAGTACTAGACTTACAAAGAATAAGTCCTGGGGTCGATTTGCTCTACTAAAGGCGGTGCTCCAGCATGACCGCAGTCAAATGACTGAAACATTTTTTTGCATACGTCTATGTGCATATGTATGAATGTACACACATATATATATATATATATACATATATGTATGTGTATATATATGTATGTATTTATATATATATTTATTTATATATATATACACATATATATATATACATATATGTATGTGTATATATATATATATATATATATATATGTATGTATATATATATATATATATATATATATATATAAATATGTGTGTGTGTGTGTGTGTGTATGTTTGTGTGTCTGTATTTGTCCCCTAACATCGCTTGATAACCAATGCTGGTGTGTTTATGTCCCCCTAACCTAGCGGTTCGGCAAAAGTGACCGATAGAATAAGTACTAGACTTACAAAGAATAAGTCCTGGGGTCGATTTGCTCTACTAAAGGCGGTGCTCCAGCATGACCGCAGTCAAATGACTGAAACATTTTTTTGCATACGTCTATGTGCATATGTATGAATGTACACACATATATATATATATATATACATATATGTATGTGTATATATATGTATGTATTTATATATATATTTATTTATATATATATACACATATATATATATACATATATGTATGTGTATATATATATATAATATATATATATATATGTATGTATATATATATATATATATATTTATTTGTATATATATACACATATATATAATTTGCACACACGTATATATATACACACACACATACACACAACCACCACCTCCTTCCTCAGTTACCATCCTGTCAGCAGAAACGAAAGAACTTTCAAAACGTGCAACCATTTCGCGATGATATTCTCCATAACCTTTTGCTATTCCGTTCTTGGTTTATTTACACCACGTCAGGCACCTGCTTTCCCCTGCGGCTATAGAAATAAATAGAACCACATCTAACAGAGTATCTCTTATAGAATACCTTCTCTTGCTATCCAATAATATCTCATCTGTTTCTTATTTGCTGGATTTATCGAAATGTTTCATTTTCTATGTTTGTTGAAGGATTTCTTTCTTTAGATTTCTTTTCAATCGGCGAGATTCTCTCCAAGAAGCGTGTTATCTGCACGAAATCCGAATATTTTCTGTGTGTTTAACGCAACTCTGTTTTGTTATGGAATAGCGTGATTTACATAACAGAGATGGATGTGTTGCTTATTGTTCTTATTATTATTATTATTATTATTATTATTATTATTATATTATTATTATTATTATTATTATTATTATTATTATTCTATGTTTGACTTTTGCTTTATATTTGTACAAGTTGGCTCCAAGTCTCACCCAGAGACCTCAAGAGACAACAGGGTTGGAAGTTCATGTTGTTGTTATGCCTAGTGTGCCATATATTTGGGGGGTGGGGATGTTGTACTAATGAATGTTTAAAAAAAAAAAAAAAGGTTTTTTTTTTTTTTTTTTTTTTTCCCTTCCTCTTTAAACCGAAAATTATGGTTGTTTTAAACCTTGAGGTTACATAGAGAGTATTTTGCGTAGGATATGAGCAGTTCCCATGAGCACTATCTTTTGAACTTCTGCCATTTTTGGGTTTCCTGGTATCTGAGTTAGGTAGCTATCAGCCCCTTTTGCTATCATTCCCAGGGCACCTATGACAACAGGTATTGTTTTAGTCTTCAGCTTCCACATTTTGCTGATTTCTATTTCAAGATCTTTATATTTGCTCAGTTTTTGGTAGGTCCTGACAGATACGTTTATATCGATTGGGACAGTCATATCAATGAGGAGGCATGTTCTTTGTTTGAAGTCTTTCAATATGATGTCTGGCCTATTTGCATCTATCTTCCTGTCAGTTTGAATGGTGAAGTTCCAGAGGAGTGAGATGTGGTCATTTTCAAGCACTGGGGGTGGTTTGTGTTCCCACCAGTTTTTTTCATGGGGCAAATCCAGGTTTTTACAGATTACCCAGTGAATATATTGTGCAGCTCTATCGTGCCTGTTGAGATACTCTGTAGGCGCTAGAAGACTGCACTTGGAGACCACATGGTCAATGGTTTCATTTTGTTGCTTGCATACACGACACGTTGGACTGCTTCTGATCTTTAATATGTTGGCCTGGTAGTTTCTTGTTGGTAGGCATTGATCTTGAGCTGCTATGATAAACCCCTCTGTTTCAGATTTTAAGCCAGAGGCCATTAGCCATTGATGGGTCAGGGCTTTGTCGATATCTGCATTATTCGCTCTCTTTGGGTATTTGCCGTAGAGAGGTTTTTCTTGCCATTTATTATTCAGAATATCTAAGGCCGCAGTTTTGGCACGGGTTTTCATGCGCCTAGCTTTTTCTGTGCTTGTTTCTTGTATGTCTATCTCTAATTCCGAAATTGGTTGTATTCGGAATTATGGGTCTATAGTTTTTTGGTTCATTTGTTTCTTCACTTTTTGGAAGCAGGAATGTTAACCCATTAACTAGCCAAGGAGGCATCCTACTAGGGTGTTGCAGAACATCATTGTACAGTTCTGTTAGCAGTTCATGGCTCTCTGGGAAGGCATTCAGCCAGAAGTTAGGAATTTTATCCTTTCCTGGAGACTTCCATTTGCTTGACCTCCTGAGAGCAGATCTTATCTTCTACCTTGACACCCTCCCACTTTTGCTCTTCTAAGGGGTCCAGTTCTGTAGATATTCTGTCAATCCAGGGGGCCTTTTCGTTGTGTGTTTTTTCTTCTGCCCAGATTTTATTCCAAAAT
>NC_042999.1:9527273-9529773 GCF_006345805.1 Octopus sinensis | reverse complement strand
TATTACCAGTGGCCTAGCACAATAACAAATTAGTCATTAGACTATATATTATTCACATAGAAATACAATAAGAGGCTTCCAAATAGGAAAGCCTTGTGCTAGAAAGAGTAGTAGAAAACTCAAATCCACCAAAAATGGATAAATTTTATATATATAACTGTAAATGTAATATGTGACAATTATTCGGTAGCCATGATAAAACTCCGAGTTTCGGATGCCGAGGTGGAAATCCACGCCGCCATCCGTAAAATACTATGAAAAATGACCGTTATACAAAGGGAAATTACTGTGTGATTGACCGTTATTAAGACAAAAGAGCTATTTGAATGACCACTAGGTGAGGGGATGGAGGAAAAGTAAGGGGGTAAAAATGTTCATAGTATTTGCATAAGCGCGCATGTTCCTAATTACACATGCGCGCCCGCACACCCACATGCATGCGCCCAAATGAATATACTCATCCACCCTCACTTGAAACGTACACATCCTCAACCGCACCATTCGCCATATATATATATATATATATATATATATATATATATATTATATATATATATATACAAACTCACACACACACGTGCCATCAAGGTTCATACACACGTCTATATACTCAGAAACACAATAGTTTTATCATGGCTACCGAATAATTGTCACATATTACATTTACAGATAAATTCCTCTATTTACATAATACCGAGGTCTTTTTCTTTCTTTTGTTATCTTACCGTTTTATTATATATATATATATATATATATATATATATATTATAATATATTATAATATGTGTGTGTGTGTGTGTGTGTGTGTGGTGTGTGTGTATATATGTGTATATGCATATATGTATATGTATATATGTATGCGTATATGTATATGTGTATATGTATATGTGTATATGTATATGTGTATATGTATATATGTATATGTGTATATGTATATATGTATATATATGTATATGTGTATCTCTTATTCCAAGATTTCCTCTTACTCCATCAGGAGCAGAAATTCCATTTACATTCAGAAGACTGCAATTCCTCCTTCGTGTCAGCTTTGCCATGTCCATTAACAAATCTCAGGGTCAAACCCTCTCTGTAGCTGGTCTTCTCTTGGAAGAGCCCTGCTTCTCGCATAGGCAACTGTATGTTGGCTGCTCAACAGTAGGAACCAAAAGAAACCTTTTTGTATATGCTCCACAAGGAAAAAACAAGGAACATTTTTGTACAACGAGGTGTTATAATCTCAACAGCCAGGAGGTATATACATGATCCCCTTTTTTTTTAACAAACTTCATGTACTTTCATGTATTTATATTAATATACATATATTTGTGTGTGTGTTTGTGTGTGTGTGTGTGTGCGTATCCATATATATCTATATTATATATATATATATATATATATATATATATATATATATATATATATATATATATCAGAAAAGTCTAATTCTTCTATTGAATGTAAACGGGCAACGCCGGGTATCTCTGCTAGTTTTAAATAAAATGAGACCGCATTGTTCCGGGCTTGTTGTCTCATTTTATTTAACACACACACACACACACACACGCATGCACGCACACACACACACACACACACACACACATGCACGTACACACGCACACACATATGGTAGCTACTTTCTTGTACACGAGCAAAGCCATTGCTAGAAAAAAAAATCATTGAAATACGTCATTGACGATGCAATATTAGGCCATTGTATGACTCTCGAATCGGGCCAAAGATTTGCTCATACTTTTACACAATGCACACTACTCATATGCTGGCTGGCGTGAAAACAGTTGCTACAGTATAAATTCTTTTGACATGCCTTTTCATTCCTCCAACTGAAAGGCACATCCTTCCACAAGTTGCAGGTGCTCTGTTCTGAACAATGGCCTATCACAATTTGCAAGTGGTTGATTCCTGTGAGTTCTTTAATGACTAACCAAGCCTACATGACTCGAGTGTTTCCTCCTACAAATCACGCAAAAAAAGCAACACTCCCTCATTTTACACAGGATCGTTCTTTCTAAGCCTTCTCGTGATCTTATCGTGCTTCATTCTCACTCATTGAAACTCCGAACAACCACTCTCCACTCTCTTCCTCCATCCATTTCGGTCTTGTACTTCTCTCTCCCAATCAACAACTGAAAATCCTGTCTGTGTCAGAGCAATTCTGACGCAGTCCTTGAGCCTCGTTTTGGGTTTATGCGCTGGCCACCTACCATCTTCCAGGTCACCATACAAATATATAACTTTTACTTGTTTCAGTCTTTGCACTGCGGTCATGCTAGAGAGCGCCGCCTTGAAGAATCGACCCCATTGCTGAACAGGAAGGATTACATTTGTTTTGCATTTTGGCCGGTGAAATCTCAGATCACAGAGAACCATGTCATGGTCGGAGAGTAGAGTTTTCTCCACTGCAATATTGTGGATAGTATCAGTGTGATTGCTGAAAATTAAGTCTAAGACGTTTTTGTGACATCTCGTTGGTTCGAGCACC
>NC_042999.1:9467120-9527173 GCF_006345805.1 Octopus sinensis | reverse complement strand
AGTGTAGAACAAATATCTTTCGTTTTTGTTGAACATTCCGGCCACTTTGTATTGAAATTCTTGGCCACAGTTCTTTTTAGAAAGGCTTCACTAGACCCTGTTTCTTTTAACAAAAGCTAAAGTAGGTGTTAGAAGCAGAAACATTTGTTGGACCCCATCACCAAAGGTTTACATAAGTTAAATATATATATATTTTGCTTATGTGGATATATTCAAGATTTATTCTCTCCGTCTATTTATTTTCTATAGCAAATGGGCATAGCCCCAACCAAGTTTGAGCTAATTGCAGAGCACTCTCGGCAAAGAAATGTTACATTTAGGCGATTTAATTTACGACGACGTGAACAGTGAGGTTCGTGTCATTTCTCTCTCTGCATATATATATATATATATATATATATATATATATATATAAGAAAGTGAAGTTGTAAGGTACCGCACGTGTGTGTGTGTGTATATATATATATATATAAGAAAGTGAAGTTGTAAGGTACCGCACGTGTGGAAATATATATGAAAGAAGGTTTGAAAATACAATTTTAAAGATGTTTATTCCCTTGACCGGTTTCACTTTTTTAGAAAAAGATTGTCAAAAGTAAAATGTGAAAGCTTTGTATAAGCTTTGTTGTGTTAAGTACTGGTTGTCACAAAAGTATTAAAATACATATATACATTCTTTGATAATAATAAGAAAATGTTAAAAACAGTTTACAAGGAAATATATGAGAAAATATTAAACAAAGCATTACGAGTTCAATAAATCATGTTTGTTTGGAACTATCTATATAAAAACACAGCATATTAGGACTCAATAAACATGTTTGTTTGGTAGTATATATATATATATATATATATATATATATATATATATATATATATATATATATATTATATATATATATATATATGTATATACACACAGAAGGAGATATATTTAGGAGTGTACAAAGAATTTGAGATGAACCAACCTGTTTTAGCATTTTTTATTTTGTGTGAATCTAAGCGTTGTTTGCTATTTTAAGGGACATTGTGGGAGGTTGGTTGGAGTGGGGGAAGACCAATGTGGAATTGAAAGGTTTTTTTGTTTCTGGGCTAGTCTATCATGGTTCAGTGGTTTTGGGGACTGGTCTTAGAGGTCAGAATGGTGTGAGTGTGTGTGTCTCTGTGTACGTCTCTATGTGTGTATATACATGTGTTTGTGTTTGTGTGTGTGAGCCGTTTTTGTTTGGTCCCAGAGTTTATTGTGGTGTGTGGAAATGTGTCTGTGTGTGTGTTTTATATTTGGTAGGATGGTGTGTGTATATGTGTGCACGTTTGTGTGTGTGTGTGTGTGTGTGATTAATATTTGTTAGGGTGTTGTGTGTGTGCGCATGTGTGTATGTGTGCATCTGTGGGTGCGTGTGTATTCATGTGTTTTTTGTATACCTATCTATCTATCTATCTATCTATCTATCTAACTATCTATCTATCTATCTATCTATCTATCTATATATATATATACATGTATAAATATATACACAAATACAGATGCATAGGCTATCATATATGATAAATACACATACACACACACAAAAAAATAATAGAAGTTCCCTGTGCTAATCTTTCACTGCCTAAACTATAAATGTTATATTCGAAGAAAACAAAAGTTTTTCCCGAATGAAATAATACAAGATGAGATGAGATGCATACAAAAGCAACGAAGACAGTGTTTCGCTCTCTTCACTTATTTCGGTCTAAACAGAATTGATTAAAAAGAAACAGCTATTAATAGAATAGATTTCCTAAAACAGCAACGATAGCTGGCGCCACCTCTAAGCATGAGTAAATTCCAAACTATTCTACACTATCATACAGAAACTTAGCTTGTTAAACGAAAATGATTTTCCCCCAAATAGACACTTATTTAGAGGGCGCTGGCGTGGCTGTGCGCTGAAGAGTCTCGCTTTGCAACCATGTTGGTTTTGGGTTCAGCCCCACTGCACGGTACGTGGGTAAGTGTCTCACCCTGAACCAAAACGACCAATGTCTTCTGAGTGAATATGGAAACTATGTACAAGTACGTCGTGTACACACACACACACACACGCACACACGCACACACACATACACACACACACACATACACACACAGTTCCTAAGAGCATTTTAGCTCTTATTTCTAGCAATGTACGTGTTTCCTAACACCCTGGTCACATTTAGTAATAATTATAATTCTCCATTTTGGTAAAACGTTGCAAACTGCTGTCTACATCAATATATAAATATGTGTGTATGAGTGTTTGTGTGTGTTGTGTGTGTGTGTGTGTGTGTGTGTGTGTGTGTTGGATTGCATCCGAGATTGTTTCTCCTACTGCTCGGCAACCGGGGTTGGTTTGTTTTTCCTCCCTGTAACTTAGTAGCCTGGCAAGAAAGACTGATAGGATAAATAAGGTGTTATGGTATAGTAATAATGAGTTGTGTCTGGGGAGAATCATTTTCTTTTTATGCTTTATAATGTAACACACTCACTGGTAAAATTTCACTGGAAAATAAAAATAAGAAAAAAGTGGAAATTTTACCGGTGAGTAAATTTATAAAGCTCAAAAAGAAAATGACTCTCCCCAGACACAACAGAATATGTTTCAACACACGAACTCATATAAAGAATCTTGCAAACCAAATCCAAAAACGAAATAATGAGTTGAGCTTCAAGCAAAGGGAACAGACGATGAGACAAGATGGGAGAGGAGAAATACTAAACACATGTAAGGCATGCGATTCTAAATTAAACATCAAACGATCAATATCAGCATAATATACACAATACTATTTCTATAATGTTAAAGCAATCCGAATTTTACGATTAGAAATCTAAAATTGAAAAGGCAGCGCTTGCCAGGAAATGTCTTGTTCGATTGACGAATACATCCGTTGTCTTCAGTTAGATTATGCATTGCTACGAGGATATGATTGGTAACAGTTGCCAATGATGTGTTGTCGTCATAGCAAGGCACTTCACTCTGAATACACACACACACATATATATATATATATATACAAATATATTACTGCGAATGGCTTTGTTAAGCAGTACCAATATTTTCAATGCTATAAATAATAATATTAATAGTAATTTATAAGTGATCACTGCGCAATGACTAAAGAAAATAGTCTGATAATGGGGCATATAAGCCCTCCACAGAAAAAAAATTAGGTTTTTCCGTGCGCTTGTAACTCGAACCCACACCTCTCTGTTTACGCGACCGAGTGTGCTACCGATTATACTAGCGAACCTACCTGTTTTTTCTGTCAGATTTAAGAACTATAGTTAGTTCGTAGTTGTTTTTGTAAACAAACTTTCATGTGCTTTTACCGTGAATGGTTTTGTTAAGCAGTGTCGATTTTTACAATTCTGTAAATAATAATAATAATAGTGTAGTGAAGGCGCATGGCTTAGTGGTTAGGGCATTCGGCTGACGATTGTAAGGCCGTGAGTTCGATTCCCGGCGATGCGTTGTGTCCTTGAGCAAGACACTTTATTTCACGTTGCTCCAGTCCACTCAGCTGGCAAAAATGAGTTGTACCTGTATTTCAAAGGGCCGGCCTTGTCACACTCTGTGTCACATTGAATCTCCCTGAGAACTACGTTAAGGGTACTCGTGTCTGTGGATTGCTCAGTCACTTGCACGTTAATTCCACAAGCAAGCTGTTCCGTTGATCGTATCAGCTGGGACCCTCGTCGTCGTAACCGACGGAGTGCTCCTTAATAATAGTGTTTTATAAGCTTAAAGCTTATAAGCGATTACTGCGCAAAGACCAAAGAAAATAGTCCAATAATAGAGCATATAAGCTCTCGACAGAAAAAATTAGGTTTTCTTTAGTCATTGCACGGTGATCGCTATATATAAATATACACCCTTATGATTTACACGGTAAAACTTTCTAATTCTGAGGCTTATCGTACGCAGTTTAAAACTAGTTATTTGCTGCTGGCTATGTGAGTGCACCTGCGCCCTTGATTTGAGTCCATAATGTTATAAGGATGCAGCTCCCACGTGTTCCTTCGGTACGTATTAAGCTTCATAATTATGCACTGTTCCAACTGATGAACTACGAATGACAAATTAATTTATTTGCTCATTAATAGGGAAAATCGAGTATGAGATTAACTAAAAATAATAATTCCTTTCATTCTAGTGCTTTATCGGCGTACCTTTAGAATTATTTTTTCGTGGTTTGGGATTAACTGCCCTTTTAGCAGGTAAGAAGTCCTGCCAGGGTTTTCTCTTCGTGTATATATCTTTATATACTCTTTATATATATATATATATATATATAATATATATATTTATATATATAATATATATATATATATATATATATATATATATATATATATATATATAATATATATATTTATATATATATATATATATATATAATATAAAATATTAGGGAATGAATAAATCCAAATTTACAGGGAAAAAAAAAAAAAATCAGATTTAGGATTAAATCCAATTTTATAGTAAATATTATAAAATATTATTTGAGACAAAACCACTATTTTGCAAAACAAACAAGGAAAGACTTAATCAATACAAAAATTTAATAAATAGTCAAAAAAAAACCGCACTACAATCGTTTCTTGTCTTGATCGACAATCTTCAGGTGGACTTCCAATCTAAAAAATCAAAATTTTAAAATATAAAAATAATACTTTTAAATAATTAAAGTATAAATGAAAAATATAATATATAATCCATATATAACCTATATATAATCCATATCGAAAATATAGACTAATTACCACGAATTCCCTAAAAAAAACCATGATAAAACAAAACTCTTAAAAACATATAACGATAAAATCTCCCTTTGCTAAACTCTATAACAAACCTATAAAGTAAACCCCCTAACCTAAACATTCACACACAAATACACACACGTAAACCACAAACTCACGACTTATACACATACCTATACTAACTTATAAACCTCAATATACACCAAAACCCACTCCCTCCCCACACAGACAAATTAACACATACATCCCAAAACCTAAATAACAAACCCATATACACATTCACACACAAACACACACTCACACGCAAAACACTCACACACAAAAGATACATATACTCCCTCACATATACGCCTATACATACTCACTAAACTCGACATATACAACAATACTTACACACCCACATAAAACATTATATACATTATGAGCTTTAACTCACCTTAGCATCTCTAACAAAAAACTTGCAGTAACCCAATCCCATTCTCTATGCCTACCTCACTACTACACTATTCCATTCACATTCCAAGCAACGCTAGTCCACTACCCGGTTATTCACGTGGCAAAACGAACACCACTCAAAAATTATGAATGAAACAATGTAAAAAAATAACCAACACCTAAAATATACAAAATACCACGAATTACCTAAAAAAACCATGATAAACCAAAACTCATAAAAGCATATAACGATAAAAACTCCCTTTGCTAAACCCTATAACAAACTTATATAGCAATCCCCCTAACCTAAACATTCACACACAAAAAACCCACACGTAAACCACAGACCCAAGACTTATACACAAACCTATACTAACTTATAAACCTCAATATACACCAAAAACCACTCCCTCCCCACACAGACAAATTAACACATACATCCCAAATCCTAAATAACAAACCCAAATACACATTCACACACAAACACACACACACGCAAAACACACACACACAACAGATACATATGCTCCCTCACATATACGCATATACATACTCACTAAACTCGATATATACAACAATATTTACACCCACACTCATACAGATAAATAAATTAATTATACAATTAAAAACTCACAACCAATCTCATATACATAAACACTCTTATGAAAACAACAATAAATACATCGTAATTAACCAGAATATCAAAAATAACATTATGACATAAGGATAAATCAAATACATACTTACAATTCAGTTACAAATTATGAAGTGAAATTAGATTTTTAGCCGTTAAAAAACCAAACAAAATTACGTTACCATGGAAATAACTAATGTAAAAAAAGAGAGTACGCGCCATAGAAAGTAAACGTCATTCATAGTATGAATGGAGAAATATAATAAATGGAACTAAAAACTATTTCCACGTAGCAAACCAACGCTACTTAAAAAAAATTTATTATGAATGGATTCTTTAAAAACTATCATGAAAAATCAATTATATACATTATGAGCTTTAGCTCACCCTAGCAACTCTAACAAACAACTTACAGTAACCCATACTCAATGCCTACCTCATTACCACCCTATTCATTCACAATTCCAAGCAACACTAGTCCACCACCCGGTTACAATTCCCAACTCTACCCATTCATTCACAATTTCAACGACGTTCACTTCAACAACTCAACATATAAGCCTCAACATATACACCGGAGATACACTTACACATCCGTGCGGATGGGTGAGAGTATACATTAAGTGTAGTGATGGGGTTCCCATTTCTAAACACATTTATACCTGTGTGGTAGTCTCCATGTGTATATTCACGCACGGGTATTGTGAATGGAATAGTGTAGTAGTGAGGTAGGCATAGAGAATGGGATTGGGTTACTGCAAGTTGTTTGTTAGAGATGATAAGGTGAGTTAAAGCTCATAAATGTATATAATGTTTTATGTGGGTGTGTAAGTATTGTTGTATATGTCGAGTTTAGTGAGTATGTATAGGCGTATATGTGAGGGAGTATATGTATCTTTTGTGTGTGAGTGTTTTGCGTGTGAGTGTGTGTTTTGTGTGTGAATGTGTATATGGGTTTGTTATTTAGGTTTTGGGATGTATGTGTTAATTTGTCTGTGTGGGGAGGGAGTGGGTTTTGGTGTATATTGAGGTTTATAAGTTAGTATAGGTATGTGTATAAGTCGTGAGTTTGTGGTTTACGTGTGTGTATTTGTGGTGAATGTTTAGGTTAGGGGGTTTACTTATAGGTTGTTATAGAGTTTAGGCAAAGGGAGATTTTATCGTTATGTTTTTAAGAGTTTTGTTTTATCATGGTTTTTTTTAGGAATTCGTGGTAATTAGTCTATATTTTCGATATGGATTATATATAGGTTATATATGGATTATATACTTATATTTTTTCATTTATACTTTAATTATTTAAAAGTATTATTTTTATATTTTAAAATTTTGATTTTTTAGATTGGAAGTCCACCTGAAGATTGTCGATCAAGACAAGAAACGATTGTAGTGGCGGTTTTTTGACTATTTATTAAATTTTATGTATTGATTAAGTCTTTCTGTGTTTGTTTTGCAAAATAGTGGTTTTGTCTCAAATAATATTTTATATATATATATATATATATATATATAAATAGATGTGTGTATCTTTCCCTTTTAACAACTAACACGGAAAAAATAGATAAATAGTTAACAGTGTAGCAAAAAATCACACAAGTAAAGAGATTGCAACTCCTTGTTTTTAAAGTTAGAAACTTCGGATTTACGTGGAATTTTTTGTATAATATATAAATGAATAAATGGAGTTTAACGCAGGTATAATTTAAATACTTTTACAAGCGTGCATACCGATGTAAAAATTGGCAAAAACACACCTTTAGTTCATATAAGTAATCTCTATCATTATATATAATTCAAACATTAATTTTCTTTTTATATTCAACATTCACTAAAAATATCCCTCCTCTTTCTATAAGCTACTTCTGACGTTATATCATATAACGTTTTTTCAAACAATATTAATAGCGTTCAGTAAATCACTATACATATCCATCATTTTCTGTTAAAATGTCTTATTGACGAATTTCATTTCTTCCCTACCCTGAAGAGAAGATTACATTGCTTTACACCATTTATTCTTTTGAATAATATCAGTGAAATCTTCGAAACATGTGTTGGAAGTAAAAGTATTTCAATTATACCTGCGTTAAACTCCATTTATTTGTTTATATATTGTTTATATATATATATATCTCTCTCTATATAAACGGCAGTTTGTCTGTGCGTGTTTCTGTGTGTGTCGTTTTCCTCGTACCCTCACCCTGACCACGGCTTTCAACCGATTCTGATGAAACTTAACACACACATAGCCCAATGTCATAATTCAAAACTAACGCAGCGAAAATTTTGAAAAGTTCCCCCAGTTCTGAAAAAAATCGATAAATTCGACATGGGGTCGAGAATCAGGATACGAACCACAAACAGTCTAGGGGACGCAACTCTACCTTTTTTAAATCTCAAAAAAAAATTACCATAATTTTTTTCCATTTTTGGCTATTTTTTGGCTATACTCTCTAAAAAATGCTTTATAGTTATTTCCCTTACAAACCTGAGCAACGCCGGGCGATACTGCTAGTATATATATATATATATATATATATATATATATATATTATATATATATACACCAAATTAAATGTGTGCCTTATTAAGCAATCTGAATCTGAAGGCAAAATTAATGGATGTCATAAAAGTGACAGAAGGTACTGACTAGCACCACTATTGCTAGAAATAAGAGCTAAAACAACTCAAAAGCGCTCTTTAAACGTGTGTACAAGGGTATTCTCCGAGAAAACACGTTTAAAGAAAGCGGTTATCGTTGTAAACATTGGCAAAAACATATCTTTAGTTCCTATAAGTAATTTCTACCAATCTATAAAATTCGATTTCACTTAACCCTGGAATTTCTACTTTTATAAATAGGCTGTAATATCCTTGGCCCCTATTTGAATTTTTGCTACCCTGGTAACTATTTATTTTTTCCGTGTTATTTGTACGCATTGAAAAATACACACATTTATATATATATATAATCTTTTGAAGTATATGTAAATGGATGAATGAATTATCCTTTGTTTCCAGTTAACATGGAAAATTCACGCAAGTGACAAGGATGTAACGACCTATTCAAAGGTAGAAACTCCGGGTTAATGTGCAGTAATTTGTTTAGTATAAGTAAATAAATGGAGTTGAACGCAGGTGTTATTCAAATTCTTTTACTTTCGACATATGTTTCGAAGACAACATTGGTTTTATTCCAAAGGAATAAGCGGTGTAAAATAATGTAATCTTCTCATCAGGAAAGAAAGAGAACCTATCTCAACAAGAAGACATTATAACAATTTTGATGACTGCCTAAATGATAAACAGAACGCTATTAAGTATTTTTTTAAAAACCGTTAGTAGATCCGATGTCAAAGGATCTTCCTAGGAAGAGAAAGGGTAAAGAAATAAGTAGAGAACAATTAAAGAGGGGTATATTGGTTGAAAAAATGTTCAAAAGCTTGGAAGTAGATTTCTCTATTGAAGTAAAGTGCAACGTGAACTAAATGTTCAAACTATAAAGACTGGCGAAATCACTTATATGAGCTAAAGGTATGTTTCTGCCAGTGCTTACATTTATAAGATCGCTCTATAAGTGTGTCAACAAGGTGATTCTTGTTGTCGGGATAGGTTCTCTTTCTTTCCTGATGAGAAGATTACATTATTTTACACCGTTTATTCTTTTGGAATAAAACCAATGTTGTCTTCGAAACATATACTCTCTTTTACTCTTTTACTTGTTTAAGTCATTTGACTGCGGCCATGCTGGAGCACCGCCTTTAGTCGAGCAACTTGACCCCGGGACTTATTCTTTGTAAGCCCAGTACTTATTCTATCGGTCTCTTTTGCCGAACCGCTAAGTGACGGGGACGTAAACACACCAGCATCGGTTGTCAAGCAATGCTAGGGGGACAAACACAGACACACAAACACACACGCACACATATATATATATACATATATACGACGGGCTTCTTTCAGTTTCCGTCTACCAAATCCACTCACAAGGCTTTGGTTGGCACGAGGCTATATTAGAAGACGCTTACCCAAGGTGCCACGCAGTGGGACTGAACCCGGAACCGTGTCAAATTTCCCGTCCTTGTATCCAGCATTTCGGACAATGGTTACTTCTTCCCAGATGTTATTCCTCAAGTTTAATCCTCCTCGCAAACATAGAAAACTCTCACTTCAATGTGTTTAATATTTGTGACATCAAAAGGTTCGCATGGCATTCTATTGATATTGCTTGATTTTCGGTTTTAATTTCATTCCAATATGGTAGCCTGACAAATAACATGAATTTTACGTTAAGAAACTCAAAGGAAGTTCTTACATTGGTTTCTGTCGGCCAAATTAAACTAATGCTATGTACCCCACAGTATTGAGTACTATTTCATTCATTAGAGATATTTAGTCATATGTGCATCTTAGCAAACGGATCTCGCCAACCAAATTCTATAGAAGAGGTATTGAACATCCCAATAGTATGATAGCAATAACTTGCTCATTGAACAGGGTAGTGAACGTTTCAACCATATAACCATACACTCCATACATATTTATATAAAAACATAAAGGAAAAGCACACTCTACACATATTTGTATGATCAGTTAAAGCTTATTATTATTATTTTATTGCATTTGCACAGCTTCTAACGCTGGAGATATGCTTGTTCCTTCTCGAGCCATGCCTGGCTCATAAAGGCCGGTTTCCCGGTTTCCTTGGCGTATAGGTTCCCCACCTGGACGGGACGCCGTTCCGTCACAAGTGAACTGCAAGATGCAGGAGGAAAGAGAGAGGGATAGTTGTGGCGAAAGAGTCAGCAGAAGTTCGCCATTACCTTCTGCCGGAGCCGCCTGGAGCTTAGGTGTTTCGCTCATAAACACACACATCTCCCGGTCTAAGATTCGAACTCGCGAGACCTCGACCGCGTGTCCGCTGCTCTAACCACTAGGCCATGTGCCTCCACTAATGCTGGAGATGTATTACAATGTCAGCTGTTCGATACTAGTGAACTAAGGTAACACTTCTTATTTTTCAAGAACCTTCCGGAGTATTCGGGCGTTTCCAAGCAGTGCTGTTTTCTTTACGTGCTCTACCATTATTGCAGCCCCTATTTGTTCCACGTACTTTTCCAGATTTTTGCTCACTGTTCCCAGGGCTCCGACAACAATTGGTACTACTGTTACGTTTTTCATCGACCGCAACTGCTTAACCTCCCAAGCTAACCTGTCATATCTCTCGACTTTTCTCTCTTTATCTTATTATTATTAATATTGTTTTATTTTTGTGTAGCCTTAGTTCTCTTTCATGCTTAGATCTATGGAAGAAAGGTGGAGACACATGGCTTAGTGGTTAGGGCATTCGGCTTACGAGCATAACGTCGAGAATTCGATTTCCGACGCGCGTTGTGTTCTTGAGCAACCCATTTTATTTCACATTGCTCCAGTCTATTCAACTGGCAAAAATGAGTTGTACCTTCGTTTCAAAAGGCAAGTCTTATGACATCATGTGTCACGTCGAACGTCCCCGAGAAGAATGTTAAGAGGACGGATGTCTGTGAAGTGTGTAAACACTTGCACGTTAATTTCAAGAGCAGGCTGTTCCGTAGATCGTATCAGCTGGGACCCTCGTCGTCATAACCGAAGGAGTGTCAGTCGTGTATGTAATAGAGTGAAAGAAATTAGTAATGTGCAAGTGATACAGGAAGTGAGTGAATGAGTGAGGGATGTCGGCATGGGCAGTGAATGTTATGAAACGATGCCAAAAAGAAAAAAAAAAACGAAATAAAGAAAAAATTCAAATGAGTTTAACCACTTGAAATGTGTGTATTCGATAAATACCTATTTCTTTACTACCCACAAGGGGCTAAACATAGAGGGGACAAACAAGGTCAGACACACGGATTAAGTCGATTATATCAACCCCAGTGAGTAACTGGTACTTATTTAATCGCGGCGAGCTGGCAGAAACGTTAGCACACCGGGCTTAGCGGTATTTCGTCTGCGTTACGTTGTGAGTTCAAATTCCGCCGAGGTCGACTTTGCCTTTCATCCTTTCGGGGTCGGTAAATTAAGTACCAGTTACGCACTGGGGTCGATGTAATCGACTTAATACCTATGTCTGTCCTTGTTTGTCCCCTCTGTGTTTAGCCCCTTGTGGGTAATAAAGAAATAGGTACTTATTTAATCGACCCCGAAAGGATGAAAGGCAAAGTCGAGCTCGGCGGAATTTGAACTCAGAACGTAACGGCAGACGAAATACGGATACGCATTTCGCCCGGCGTGCTAACGTTTCTGCCAGCTCGCCGCCTTATATATTCAATAAATACCATGAGAGATGAACTAATTCGATCGAACAAATGAAGGTCCTTGTGAGATATTTACGACATGTAAATTAGACATATTCAACAAGAGATAGTTAACATAACGACTACCACGAATATCATATTGACTCATGTGAAATGTAAAGCTTTAGTATACGTCCATTGTAACTTTGCGCATCTGCTGTTATTTTCGGTGCTTTTTTCAATGGGATTAGAGAAATGCACAGTGAACTACAGAATAACGGTGCACAGTAAACTGCAGCACAATATCCATGTCGAGTAAAAACTGCTGCAGAAAAACTATTAAATAAATAAGATAAAAATAGAACCAATATGGCGGATTAAAAAAATCAGTTTTGCTTCAATGTATTCAGTAAAACGTATTGATTTCAAAAATCCATTACTTTATTCAATATTCATCGCTTTTAACATTATCATAAGTAAATAGGAATAATATGTAAATGGATTTGCGTCGGTTTTAAAGATGACACTACCAGTTGTCCGAACAACTGAATTGCCTTCTCATTGAAGTAATAAAGAAGTGGTTGAGTATTCCATAGACACTTATAGCTTTAATAAGGCTGAATAAGCGCGAGGTACTGACTGGCAAGGCTGGCTGGCCGAAGGAAGGTGGTGCTCCAGCATGGCCGCAGTCAAATGACTGAAACACGTAAAAGAGTATATAAATACACACGCGCTCGCGCATACACACATATATATGACAAGAAGGGCAGGGTGAGGTAGGCTTGAGAGAAGATAAGATGAGGCCATCTAGCACCGAGGAGCATAGGCCGATGTAGTAGCGGTGGAAGAAACACAGAGCGGACACAGTACATATTTAAGTGGGAGGGTGAATCTTGTTGATGAGTGGCTTCATGGCAACCATTTGGATGGCGTTGTCTTGGATGTAGTCAAGAATATCTATGTGTAGCAGTAGCAGTGGTAGCAGCATCTCTCCGCAACTGAAATAGGGAAACATCATATTCCATTGTGAATCACAGTTGATCTCTTTGCAACTGTTGGGAGGGGAAATATTTTCTGACTCGGTGAAGGAAAAACCCAGACATTTTAATGTTTTTCTCTTTAGAATGTTTACGAAGTGCAACCGCCGGAAGAGTTTCTCAGTGATAGTCACGTGTAGCATTTGTAGTGGTGGGAGGGGTGATTGCAATGAAGGTGATTTCATCTAAGTAGAGACGGGTGTTGTTGGAGGTAACGGAAAGACGATCATTGATGGCAGGGAAGAAAATTTAACCCTTGTGTAGCGTAGAGTTTATTGAGTTTTGGGCCAGAAAAAGATTTCCATCAGCAGATGTGTTTATGCGGTCTGATAGGAAACCTGACATCCAAGAGTTCAGGGAAAGGTGGAGTGTAAAGACAAGTAGTTTAGCAAGAAACTCCACAAGTTAGAATTGGGCAAATATGTTGTTGGTGTAATTCGTGGAAAACACTCTTTTACTTGTTTCAGTCATTAGACTGCGGCCATGCTGGAGCACCGCTTTTAATCGAGCAAATCGACAACAGGACTTATTCTTTTGTAAGCCCAGTACTTATTTTATCGGTCTCTTTTGCCGAACCGCTAAGTAACGGGGACATAAACACACCAGCATCGGTTGTCAAGCAATGCTAGGGGGACAAACACAGACACACAAACACACACACACATATATATATATACATATATACGACAGGCTTCTTTCAGTTTCCGTCTACCAAATCCACTCACAAGGCATTGGTCGGCCCGAGGCTATAGTAGAAGACACTTACCCAAGGTGCCACGCAGTGGGACTGAACCCGGAAGTATGTGGTTGGTAAACAAGCTACTTACCCCACAGCCACTCCAGCGCCTAAATTTTCATTATTTTCATTAAATTTCTCAAGTGTGAGTGGTGGGGGAGGAAGGAAGATAGAAATACAAAAATATACAAAAAATATACAAAGATATACAAGATCTGGCTTTACTGGAGGTCATCAAGGTGGGAAAGGAATACAATGTGTTGAATATGATTGTTAATGACCATGACCACCACCTCTGAGATTTTGGAAGTGAAAGCAACAGATTGATAGTGGTTGGTCGGGTTAGGGGTTGTTGCTGTTCTGAAGAATGGAAAACACTAGGGTGGTTTTAAAAGTCGATATAAACTCCCTGAGAGGGAGTGAGAGAAAGAGAGGGAGAGAGAGAGACTGAGAGAGAAAGAGAAGAGGAGAGACTGGGGTAGACTGAATAGTTTAGTGAAAAAAAAGGGGGTGGCTTGTTTGATCGTAGCAGAGGGGACAGTGTTTATGACCGGCGACCTCCATGATATGAAAAAAAACCCCAGAACTTCCTTAAATGACGCGTACGTGTTTTTAGTGGTGGTGAGTCTAATGTGGAGTGGTTTTGAAGAAAATTTGTTCAGTGTGTGTAATCATGCGATCGATGTAAAGTGGATTGCAAATATGGAAGCTCTATCGACCGGGGAAGCAGGCAGTATTTATTACAGAGCTCTGTTTGCATCTCTCTCTATATAAACGGCAGTTTGTCTGTGCGTTTACTGTGTGTCTGTTTTCTCGTACCCTCACTCTGACCACGGCTTTCAACCGATTCTGATGAAACTTGACACACACATAGCCCAATGTCATAATTCAAAACTAACGCAGCGAAAATTTTGAAAAGTTCCCCCAGTTCTGAAAAAAATCGATAAATTCGACATGGGGTCGAGAATCTGAAACCCAAACCACAGACCGTCTAGGGGACGCAACTCCACCTTTTTAACCCTCAAAAAAAATTTACCATCATTTTTTTTCCATTTTTTTGCTATTTTTTGGCTATAACTCTCTAAAAATGCTTTATAGTTATTTCCCTTACAAACCTGAGCAACGCCGGGCGATACTGCTAGTATTAAATAAAGGAGGATTCCACTAAGATGGAAGTGATTCTTTTGGCAAGATACCAACAGGATTGACATGGATGGCAGATTGAGCGCTGCACTGGGACACCATTCATGTTTCGGGTGGTGTAAAAGTGTCCAGTTTATACGGTTCAGTGGTCCCTTAAAATGCTGTTGGCCTTATTCTTTATTTGAATAGTTAAATCGCAGTGAAGAAAGATTTGGGTATTTTGAGGCTAATGGATTTGATCATGAAGGAGTCGTGGAAGGACATTTCTTAGCAAATACTTTCAGTCACCCACTTATTTGTCTCTGATGGGCCAGTAGTAAGGCGCATGCGCTTTCATGAATAGCATTGACCTGGCGGAGCTCTGACCGATCAGCTGACTTGAAGTGTTAGAGTCCGGGAAATAGAGACATTCCATAGTATATATGGGTGGAGGCAGATGGCCTAGTAGTTAGAGCAGCGGACTCGCGGTCGAGGGAACGGGGGTTCGAATTTCAGACCGTGCGATATGTGTGTTTATGAGCGAAACACCTAAGCTCCACGCGACTCCGGCAGAAGGTAATGGCGAACTTCTGCAGACACTTTCGCCACAACTTTCTCTCACTCTTTCCTCCTGCATCTTGCTGCTCACCTGCGACGGACCGGCGTCCCGTCCAGGTGGGGAACCTATACGCCAAGGGAAGCGGGGAACCGGCCCTTATGAGCCAGGCATGGCTCGAGAAGGAACAAAATAGTATATGGATGTTGTGATGGCGGTGAGAAGTAATTGAGATTGAATAGCACTGGACAACCCTATCAGTGTAGGGACCTTGAAGGCTTTCCGAAGAGAAAGAGAGATCTTGCTAGATAGGAATGTTTTGTGTATCGACCACACATAAATATTGGGGAACGAAACTAATTCTTACAACGAAAAGATGTTTGCGAAATATTTGGTTTCTGTGCCAACGCCCTCGATGTGCCATGAGTGCCGCCGGAGAGAAGAAGGGTTGTGAAACTTGAAATCACTGAGGACGATGAATTAGGTTAGGGTCATGGTGCAGGAAGAGGAACAGTGTAAGGGTTGGTAGAAGAAGGAAGAGTAAAAGTAGAGGCGGACTGAGTAGATGTATTTAGGGGAAGGTGGGAGGAGATATTGAACCAGAGTGACTGAGAGACTTTATTGTTGGTGCCCCATTGAAAAAGCTGAGTTACAGCGTCGACATCACTCTGCTTTTGCTCTGTTAATCCGGGTGGAGTTTAAACACAGAGGGTAGCCTGAATAGATCGGCGTCAAACAATATTGGGGGAGAGAAGAAAAAAATGCCCAGTGAAGTTTAGCATTATTTTCCGCGTGAGACATCCAAAAGAGGGGATTTGTGTCGGTGCGGGGAGGAAAAGCCTTTGCTGGGATTTTACTTCGAAAACCTATAACAGAATGAATGTCTTTAACGCTATTCCTTGGCCAATAACAAACATTAAATCGGGTGGCGAAACAAACAAAAAAAATTAAAAAAAAGAAACAATATTCTTTGTAATAATAATAATTCTTTCTCTTTTGGTAAAAAGCCAATAATTTTGAAGAGGGAAAAAGTAAGTCGATTACGTCGACACCAGAATCTGACTGGTATTTTAAAATAACGACCCCAGAAAGTCAACTTGTTCTTATTTTATCGATGCCGACGAAATTTGAACTCAGATCGTAACGGAGGACGAAATGCCGCTGAGCATTTCCCCCGCAGTGTGTTAACGGTACCTCCTTAATTATAATAATCCTTTGTACCATAGGCACAAGGGCTGAAATTTTGGGGGACGGGACCAATCGATTACATTGACCCCAGTGTGCAACTGGTACTTAATTTATCGACCCCGAAAGGATGAAAGGCAAAGTCGACCTCGGCGGAATTTGAACTCAGAACGTAGCGGCAAACGAAATACAGCTACGCATTTCGCCCGGCATGCTAACGTTTCTGCCAGCTCGCCGCTTTATTAATGAATAAAATAATACTCAGTATCACATTTAGCTTTTAATCCACTGAATTCAGAGTTCAAATTAAAGAGATTTCGACTTTGCATTGAACTCCTCCTTTATCTCGCGATGGAATAACACCAACAATATATTCTGCCACCATATTACCGTATTTAGCTCCAAAGTCAGACCAATCCAAGATTCTCCTTCTCTCTACCCTCACACACATGTATTCCAGTGTCGATCCAGTATACTGAACTATGGACCCACCGAACACTGAGTGAATCAACTGAGTCTGTTTTCTTGGTTTCTATCATGAATTTGTGTCGCTCGTATTAACCACTTGACCACATCTGCACAATGTTAACTGGTTGCACTCATATTTTATCAATAAGAAAGGCGGCGACTTAGCGGAATCGTTGGTCCGTCGGACATAATGCTGCCTGGCTTTCATTCAACCGCAATATATTCTCACTTCAAATGCCAATGACTTTCTGGGGTCGTTATTTTAAAATACCAGTCAAATACTGGTGTCGACGTAATCGACATACTTCCTCCCTCTTCAAAATTATTGGCTTTTTACCAAAAGAGAAAGAATTATTATTATTAGAAAGAATAGTGTTTCTTTTTACCATTTCTTTTTTGTCTCGTCACCTGATTTAATGCTTGTTAAAAAGAAAGTTCATCGATAATTTCGTTCCAATAAATTATATCTGACAAAAGGATGTGATGGTCATGGCGCAGTGCTTCTTTGATTATAGTTTTACTGAATCAGTACTGATGTAGGGTTAAACAAAATCCCAAATAATTCACGTCCTAAGCTATTAGAGGAAGTAGTTACTGATAGGCGGTCTGAAAAGCGATACGATGGTCAAGGACAGAACACCGTCGACCTTGACTCTGCTCCATCATCAAGTAACAAGAAGCTAGATATCAACAACAACAATAACATCCTTGTTAGAGTTTTCGATTGGTTTACAGATCACCTTTATTTGTATTTATAAAAAAATTGGAGTTATAACTGCTTAGTTAATGAGTTGAATGAACTAGAGTTGAAACCGGTAGGAATATGACAACCATTTGAAACACACACACACAAACACATAGGCACGCATACACACAATGCTTGTATTCCCCTTTATTACAGATTATCGTAGTTATTCATCGTACATCTGTGACCTGCTCACGGACTTCCTATTCCACTGTTTCACTAAAATACGCCTTTCCATATAACTCTATATCGCACTGATACACTGTTTGAATGTGTCACTGAGGTAGGGCGGTGGTCCTCAATTCTTTTTACTTTGCGAAGCACTGGAGATCAAATATATAATCACTGTTACATATAGCATGGAAGCTTTAAGATGAAATGATCATTTAAAGTTAAGATTATTGAAGAAATAAAAAACTGTAGCATACCTTGTTCTGTTAATCAAATTTACGAGGCTGAGTGAAAAAGTAACGCCATTTTGTTTAGGACAGGTATTACCAACACAGGAACATGTATCATACATCAAAATGAAGCTGCTCCTCTGTGGATCACATTCCTACTTCTCAACATAGTCACCGTTTCTCTCAATAGCAATATTCCACCTTCGAATGAGAGCATGTATTCCTGCCCTGTAAAATTCTGTTGACTGTTCTTTGAGCCACTTCTTCACTACAGTTTCCATTTCCTCGTCACCGGAATAACGTTTGCCTCTCAAACCCTCTTTCATGGGCCCGAAGAGATGATAGATAGTTCAGTGACGAGGAAGTGAAAACTGTAGTGAAGAAGTGGCTCAAAGAACAGTCAACAGAATTTTACGGGGCAGGGATACATGCTCTCATTCGAAGGTGGAACATTGCTATTGAGAGAAACGGTGACTATGTTGAGAAGTAGGGATGTGATCCACAGAGTACCAGCTCCATTTTGATGTATGATACATGTTCCTGTGTTGGTAATTATTCCTGCCCTAAACAAAATGGCATTACTTTTTGATTCACCCTCGTATGTACAATATAAGAAAAATATAACAAGATTTTTTTTTCAAGAAGCTCCTGCGTTAGTATATATTTCCGAAAGATATCGAATATACTTTTTAATAATTCGTGCTGCACTATTTGGGAACCATTCGGATAAAATGATAGTAACCACGTCATAGGAAAGACTTAGATAACAATAAATAATATTATCACAAAATAAAGCAAAAAGGAATAATGGTATATACATTATTTTTATTTTGTGTGTGTGTATTTTAAATGACTAACGTGACTCTAGCTCGATGTAATTGTTAACAATATTTGTTCATCCAATTGATCTCTTCATTGATTTCCGTCGGAACTCTTAGCTCTTCTCCCTCTTCGTCAACCACTTTCCTTTATCTCTTCGCTCTGCCTCTTTCCCTCCTCCCCTCCTCCCCCTTATTCTTACTCTGTCTCTTTTTATTCCACTCTCTCTCTCCTCTTTCTCAATCTATTTCTATATACCTCCTACATTTTTCTTTCCTTCTCTCTCTCTCTCTCTCTCTCTCTCTCGCCACACACTTTCTCTCTGTATTTATCTATTTGTTATTTACATCGCATTTTTTCATCTCTCCGCTTTTTCCCTCCCACTTCTTTATCCCTTCTGTCTCTTTCTCCCTCTGAATCAATCAAGCTCTCTATTTTTCTCTCTCTCTCTCTCACTCTCTCACTTTGAGGCTGTTTTCACTATATACCCCTTTCTTTCTTTCTTTCTTTCTTTCTTTCTTTCTTTTTTCTTTCTTTCTTTCTTTCTTTCTTTCTTTCTTTCTTTCTTTCTTTCTTTCTTTCACTAACTCTATATCCACTTGCTCCTCCCTCTCCCTCTTTGCATGATTACGTGTCAATCTCTTAATTCCATTTTCACACTTAGACTCAACCCGTCGGATCGGAGGGATCGAAAGGGGTCCTCTACGGAATCACTTGACTTGTAAGAAACAGCAGCTAAATCTTTCTCATATCACGCCCCGTCGCTTTAGTACAAGGGGACTCGTTGGATAATGTTATAATGGATTCTCTGCTCTGGATCGTAGGGTTTGCGTGATCGAGTCTGACCTGGTGCTAAAAAAACAACACATGTACACACACACACATACGCAACAGTTACTTTCCTCATATACTTGCCCCTCTCTTTATTTCTGTCTCTTACTCCTCCTCCTCTCACTCACTCTCTATCAAACACTCCCCCTTCCTTTACCAACCAGTTATATAAAGACTCTTCCCGCACTCACCCCCCCCCCCTCGGTGATCTTCTCTTATTTATTTACTCCTCATCAGCCATTACACGACTGCTGTCTATAACAACAGGCTTCCACGCTTTTTCCTCTCCTCCTCCTCCCCCCCGCCTCTTACAGTTCTTTCTGTATCAGCGGCAAGCTTATATCATTTATAGTCAAAATATTCTCTCTTCTCACTATTAGTCTCACTGACAGCAACACCAACACACGGCCTCACGCCGCCTTCGACGCCGCCAATTTTATTTTCATTTTCTTTCGCGTCTTTTTTTTCTCCATATTTTCACTGTTCTTCCTCGTTCTATCTAAAATGATTAGAAGTGGGGCTAATTAGGCCCAAGCAATTAGATTGTAAATATATATATATAATACATACATACATACATACATATACAAGTTGTTATTGAAGACTGTATATATAATTACAAACACTCACACGCACAGATACACACACACATAAACATAAACATACAAACACACAAATACATATATATACACACAACTATATAATAGCTTTACACATCCTTCTATTTCTCTCTCTCTCTCTCTCTATATATATATATATATATGTGTGTGTGTGTGTGTGCGTGTGTGTATAGCTTACCAAACCAACTTATAGACCAAGAATAAAATCAAGAAAATTAAACGAAACAATAATAATTAATATTAATTAAAATAATTATAATTAAAAATCAATCGAACAAGGATTTACAGTGAAACAAACATCACAAATCTACACATTTAATCACACACACACACACACACACACACGTGTAAGATCATGAATAAATAAAGTTATATTTACATACAAGCAACACCACTCGCAGTTACAGAAAACACATAGGGACAGGTGAGCGTGCGAATGTATATATCTTATAGTTGGACATATCTTGTATAAGACACCGGCATACACACACACACATACATATATATATATCTTCTATAATCACACACATATACGTCGAATTCTTGCTGCTGGATATACCAAATTTAATAAGTTGGAAACCGGTCCCAACGAGCCGATGTGGAAAAAAGTTTGTGTTTATTGATAAAATAATTATAAAAAGAGAAAAACAGGAAAGCATAATTAGCTTTTAATTTGAAAAAAAAAAAAAGTTTATTTATTCAGTTGTTTTAATTTGTTATATTTTATTTCAAATATTTCTAAAAAAATTATTTGTAAGTTATAGTAGTAGTACCAGCAGAGTTTGATATTATTGTTGAAAAAAAAAAAAAAAAAAAAGCAAAGAATTATGGGTTGTCGAGAATCGAAAGAACAGTGTGGTCCAAATTTAACCGAAAGAAGGAAGAGCAATGTTTGCCAGGATCCTAATAGTGTGGAGAGCGCCATACCCCAGGTCGATCCCCGGCTTCCGCTCAATGCTCGAGATATTTTCAAACTGAAGCAGTCTTGGAAAGGGATTAAACGAAACATGGAAACGACTGGAGTGGAGATGTTTATAAGGTCTGTAGCGATTTATTTCCAAAATAATTTTTTCTTCATCAACTTCGCTATTTGCTGTACAAAAAAAAAACAAACAATTATAATTGACAACTTATACGTTGAGGCGCAGGAGTGGCTGTGTGGTAAGTAGCTTGCTTACCAACCACATGGTTCCGGGTTCAGTCTCACTGCGTGGCACCTTGGGCAAGTGTCTTCTACATTAGCCTCGGGCTGACCAAAGCCTTGTGAGTGGATTTGGTAGACGGAAACTGAAAGAAGCCTGTCGTATATATGTATATATATATATATGTATGTGTGTGTGTGTTTGTGTGTCTGTGTTTGTCCCCCTAGCATTGCTTGACAACCGATGCTGGTGTGTTTATGTCCCCGTTACTTAGCGGTTCAGCAAAAGAGACCGATAGAATAAGTACTGGGCTTACAAAAGAATAAGTCCCGGGGTCGATTTGCTCGACTAAAGGCGGTGCTCCAGAATGGCCGCAGTCAAATGACTGAAACAAGTAAAAGAGTAAATAGTAATTTCATTAGCGCGAACCAAAAGTGTGCGCAGAGAGGGGTGTGTTGCCATTCGGTAAATTTTGTGATGGATTAAAATGATGAAATTAGGAGGGTTAGGTGGGGGCCAGCACTAAATACGCGGCTGTGGGCTAAGAGCAAAAACTGGGAGAACGTACCTGCTTTTGGTATATTGGGGTACCTTGATGTTGCATGTAGTGTCCGGAATTAACCTATGTCGTTACTCCCCATTTGCAGATCCTTTTCCTTGGACATATTTGTTCGCTTTCTATTATGCTATATTATTATTATTGCTGTTCCTTCTTCTTGCATATAAATTAAGGGAGGAGGATAGGAGAGATTTTTGTGGGATTTTTCTGAGCAGCTTTGGAAGTATCCCCGCTGTTGTGGAATTTTCTGATGATTTTTTTGTTTTGTTTCTTTCTTTTTGTTATTCTGTTTACGCGCCTACAAATGACCCTTCATCACACCATAATGTTTTGTGTCATTCTGTTACGTCCTTAATATTTGGGGAACCCCTTCATAGTTAAAGAAATTCTCAATTGCCATATATCTTTGTATTGTTGTTCTCACCCTTGTACTTCATGTGAACACCCTTTTGTTTCTCATTCGTTGTTTTGTGCTCCCTCTTTAACGCATTCGATCCTCATAGCCAATAAAATAAAATGATATTATTATTATAAGGCTGACAGAATTATTATCACGCCGGATAAACTGCTTAGCGGCATTTTGTCCGGCTTTGCGTTCTGAATTCAAAGGTTGACTTTACCTTTCATCCTTTCGATAAAATAAGCACCGATTGAGCCCTTAGGTCGGTCTAATTGTCTGGCCCCTTCCCAAAAAAATGTCACACCTTTGACCCATAGTGGAAAGAATTGTTAGACTGTCGGACAAAATACTTAACTGCATTCCCTTCGGTTTTTTACTTTCTGCGTTCAGATTCCGCTGAGATCTACTTTGCTTTTAACTCTTTCAGGGGCCAAGGAAATAAAATATCAGGATTCGATATAATCGAGTTATTCCCGCGAACCGGAATTGCTGGCCTTGTTCCAAAATTTGAAAATGGTATTTGAAACCAGTACCATTCAAGTGCTGCCCCGGCATCTCCAAATGCATGGCCATGTGCTGCCCCAAAATAGGAAGAAGTATTATTATTGAGAGGGCAATACATGGTAGAAGTATTTACTTTTTGGAACTAAAATTTTCCAAGTTTCACTATAACCAACAGACACATCGTTTATCACGACGATCCCTCTACGTCTTCAGTGGAACCGAAGGAAGGAAGAAACTAAATTTGTTCCCAATATATTTGGACTACCTTTTCGCCAGAGTATATGTTGCTTTTCATCATTTTGGGGTCAATAAGACAAAATTAAATGTGGGAGTTTGATTAAAATAATTACACACCATGAAGTTGTAACAGCGGTACAGACCCCTGCCGTTATTTTTGAGATTCCAGCTCTTCACGATCACAGTTCAAATCCTGCCGAGTTCAACTTTGCCTTTCATCTTTTCGGTGTCGTTAAAGTACTTGCTGGGAACTGGGGTCGATTTAATCGACTTGTTCCCTCCATTAAAATTGCTGGCCTTATGTCAAAATCTGGAATAATAATTATTAAGAAGGCTGTAGATGTTTGAACGTATAGAGTTGGCCTAAATGCCTTAGTTTCGTTCGAGTTCGAATCTGATCTAGATTTATTTCGTCTTTCTTTTCTTCAAGATCGATAAAACATACGAGAATATATTTAGTCGAACCCTCTACAAATTCGTGGACATGTAACAATGAAATCTAGGAGACGGAAGGGTTGCAGATTAGGTTTGACCTTGGTATAACCGTCTTCGTAATATTTAAGTCTTGTCTAAATAACGAACTGGCAGAATCGGTGGGACTCCGAGCAGAATGCTTAGCGGCATTTCGTCCGTCTTTATGTTCAGGGTTTAAAATCCGCTGTTTTATCCTTTCGGGGCCAATAAAATAAGTACCAATTGAGCCTTGTGGGGTCGACGTAATCGACTTAGTCCCCTCCGGCCGAACTTGCTGGCTTCGTTCCAAAATTTGAAATTAATATTTAAGTTTTGTTTTTAGAGATTTTCACTTCATTCTTTGATGGAGATCTAGCCTTCCATTTTCGTTTTTTATATCCCATTGACAACCTAATCCTCGGCTGCATATTTTCCCCTAATTAATATCCTCTGTCATTGAAATGAGGGTCTCTGTGAACGAAGTATTCCTGTCAGTGTTGGAAATAAAACTCTATTGGAACAAGTCACAAACTTTCTAACCGTGCCAGTCCCATCTTATTTTCTATTATTACATTATGGATGGAAGATTGGCAGAGCAGTTAGAACATCGGAGAAATTTAGCTTGATTTGTTCCAGCACTTTACGTTTTGAGTTCAAATCTGCCATCCCCCACCCCATCAAATAAATCAGGTATGGAAGTCGATAATATCGACTAATAGTCTCCGCTCAGAACTCCTGTTCTCATACCGAAATCAATAGCAGTTATTTTATTATTATTATTATTATTATTTATATTTTGATGGCGGAAGGCATATTCGATACAAATGAAGAACGGTAATCGATTAAATAGGTTGCAAAACACAAGAAGGTTACATTATTAACCGTTTCCAGTTGCCAATACAACACGTGGTAGCTATGTAAATAAACATTGGCCTGAATTATCGTGATTACGAAAGTTTGTAAGTTGCTGCTGATCAGAATCGCCGGTTCTGTTGGAATCAATCCCTTTTCTTTGTAAAGAGAAATGCATGTTCTTCGCAATATTCCTCTAACAAACGGGCAGAATACTTAACAACATTTATGTCTTTATGTTCTGAGGCTAAAACTGCCTTTCATCTTTACAGGGTCGACTATATATAGAACCATAGAAGTAGTGAGATCGATGGTATTGAGTAAAACCTCTCCCCCTGAAATTGTTGACCTCCTGCCTAAATTAGAATCAGTTTGTATCATGGAAGAATCGTTAGAACATCGGATAAAATTGTGATTCGTTACGTTATGAGTTCAAATCTCAACCGGACAACCTTTGTTTTTTTATCTGAATAAGGTCGATCAAATAAAGTACCAGTCAAATACTGAGGTGAATTTAAAGCAGCCGGTTTTATGATTTTCTTCTTCGGCGAAAAATTCTTATTTTGTTTCGAACAATGTTGGAGTGTTGACAGAAACGTTAGCACGCCGGGCGAAATGCTTAGCCGTATTTCGTTGGCGTTACGTTCTGAGTTCAAATTCCGCCGAGGTCGACTTTGCCTTTCATGCTTTCGGGACGGATAAATTAAGTACCAGTTGCCTACTTGGTCGATCTAATCGACTGGCCCCTCCCCCAAAATTTCGGGCCTTGTGCCTTGAGTAGAAAAGAATCGTTAGCATACCAGGCTAAATGCTCAGCGCAGGGGTTCCCAACCGGATATTCCTCCGAATCCCTGGGGGTGGGGTAGGGTTCACGAAACCTTAGCAGGGGTTCGCGTAGCCTTGCTGGAAGTGGCTTGGTGTAATATTAGTTTCAGCTCATCAATTTCATTTCTCATGCTCTGCTCATAGTCATGGGTAGCTGGGTAAGGGGTCGCGAGTGCAGAGACGTTGGGAACAGCTGGCTTAGCGGCACTTCACCGTCTTTAACGTTCAGAGTTCAAATTCCGCCGAAGTCGATAAAATACGTACCAGCCGGGAAATGGGGGTCGATGTCACCGAATTAACCCCTCCCTTGAAACTGCTGGCCTTGTGCCAAAATTCGAGGCCAATATTTGTCTCCAAAGATTTCCTGCCAGTTTTTTTTTGTACAACCAGACGCAATTTCCGTGGCCTGGAATCTTCTGCAGTTTTTGGCGTTCGAGACGGTTAGAGCTGTCTCTGTATCCGGCATTTTGGTTTTTCTTTGTTGTTGTAATCGTTTCGTTGCTTCTGGTGATACTTTAATGTTTCGTCTGTTTATTGTGATGAATATATGCAATATTGCGGATGTGTTGGTCTGTTGGTTAGTGACTATTTCCCTTGCGTTGCGTAATGTTTGTATGGAATGTGTGACAATATCGGGAGTTGAATACGTAAAAATAAATGTATTGTATCGTTATATTGGATATGGATGTGTATAAACACTGTGCGTTATGGGTACTGTGGGGGTGGAGAGATGGTCCTGTGTGGTATAATAATTATTGGAGATCTACACAATAGTATTTACAGTGTTACAAGAGTTGTGTTGTAATGGCGGATGTTAATTATGTAAAGTATGTATCATGCTGTCCGGTTGGACGTACAAGCTGTGTGCGTCGGTGGATTATTGGGCGACCATTATGTAGAATGTGTGTTAAGGCACGTGACTCAGTGGTTCGGGTTTTCGGTTGACGATCATAACGTAGGGAGTTCGATTCGCTTTCAGCAAGACGGTTTATTTCACGTTGTTACAGTCTACTCACCTGGCAAAAATGTATTGTACCTGTATTCAAAGGGGCTCAGCTTTGTCACATCTTGGGTCACGCTGACTCTCTTTGAGAACTACATCAAAGGTACACGTGTCTACGGAGCGCTCTGCCACTCGCGAACTTAATTTCACGTGCAGGCTGTCCCGTTGATCGGATCAACTGGAATACTTGTCGTCGTAACTGACGGAGGACCAAATATGTGATCGGGGGGGGGGGGTAAGAATCGTTGACCCTTCGGACCAAAATGCTTAGCGACATTTCTTCCAGTTCTTTACATTCTGAGTTCAAATTCAACTGTGGTTGTTTTCGCCTTTCATCCTTTCGGGACAAACTAGGTACCAGTGGAACACTGGGGTTGATATAATGGACCTGACCCCCACCCGCACCCCACAAAATTTTCTGTCCTTCAGTCCATAGCAGAAACAATTATGTGTAGTATGTCTTGTATGAGTTGTTATTTTGTTGGGACTACGAAGGTCATAAAGCGGGTATGTGGTGGGTATGAAAGCGTCAAGCTTAAGGTTCTGGTTTTAGCTAAAAGGGCCGTTAGTTTTAACTGTGTGTAAAATCCTCCTCATCATCATCATTGTTAAAGTGGTGACCTGGCAGAATCGTTAGCACGCCGGGCAAAATGCTTTGCGGTATTTCGCCCGTCCTTACGTTCTGAGTTCAAATTCCGCCGGGGTCGATGTAATCGACTAGCCCCCTCCTCAAATATTTCAGGCCTTGTGCCTATAGAAATGGTTGTTATTATTATTATTATTATTATTATTATTATTATTATTATCATCCTTCTTAAGGCGGGGCGAGCTGGCAAAATCGTAGCCCGCCTGGCAAAACGCTTAGTCGCTTTTCGTACATCTTTACTTATAAGTTCAATTTGCCTTTCAAACTTTCGGGATCGATAAAATAAGTACCAGTCGTGCACTGGTGGGAGGTTGTCGATGTAATCGAATTACCCCTTCTATACAATTATTACCCTAGTGCTAAAATTTGAAAGCAGGGCAAGCTGATCGAATTGTTAGCCCGCCGGGCAAAATGCTTGGCGGTATTATACCCGTCATTATGTTCTGAGTTCAAATTCCGCTGAGGTCGACTTTGTCCTTCATCCTTTCGGGGGTCGATAAGTTAAGCACCAGTGAACCACTCGGGTCGATGTGATTGACTTTCTGTCTTCCACCCAAAATATTAGGCCTTGTGCCTTTAGTAGAAAGGATTATTATTATTAGTAGTAGTAATAGTTCCGCCGAGGTGGACTTTACCTCTCATCCTTTCGGGGTCGATAAATTAAGTACCAGTTGTGTACTGGAGTAGATCTAATCGACTGGCCCCAATCCCCCAAACTTCAGGCCTTGTACCTATAGTAGAAAGGATTATTATTATTATTGGTGGTGGTCGTCGTCGTCGTAGCAGCAGTAGTAGTAAGATGGTGAACAAGAAGTACGGTTATCAAGTCGGTTAAGATGCTTAGCGACATTTCTTCCGGGCTTACGTTCTCAGTTCAGATGCCGCCGATGCTGATTAGCCTGTCGTCCTTTAGGGCTCTCTAACTATGCACCAGTTGGCCACTGGGGTTGTTGTAATTGACTTAGCTCTCCCCCACAAATCGTTGGGATGGTGCCAAAACCATTATTATTGCTGCTGTCGTTATTATTGATGTTAGTATTGTTGCTTTGGTTATTGTCGCTGCCAGGTTTTTTATTCTCAAATTCTCCATCGATGGATATGTCAGTCCTTGGATTTTGGAAAAAGATTTCCAGTGGTTAACAGTGACAATGTTCTCGCGGAGACTCAGGGCCTCGACGAAGGTGAATTGAATTCGGAGAACTTTTAACCTAAGATCTATGGAAACTTCCAGATATCCCTTACTTAGCGTTACTGGTTTGAATATACACTTTAGGTATGGAAGTGTCATCTGCCAAAATTGTCTGAGATTTGTTCCGAAAGATGAAACAGATCCACATTCATTTGTTCACTGCCTTAATATTGTTGATTTTTGGGGTTCCGTAGACTTGCTCTTGTCATATGTAGAACATATCCAAGCATCAGACGACTCCGTGGTGAAGGCCGCTCCATCAGGGACTATAATAATGCTAATACAAGTAGAATCAGTAGCAAAACGAAGTTCACTGTATTCGCCGAGAACTTTATATTGTCTCATACTTTCTGATTCACTCTTACCAATAATGATTTCTGATGGAGAAGGTCACACGTGGAGCTGATAATGTCGGTTCAGGACTTGCCCGCTACGGGATAACAAATCGAGAGACGGTGTAAACAGGGAGAGTCACGAACCGAAATACGGAAAAGGAATAACGTCACAGCGCTATTGATTCTGTCACTCAAATAATAATAATAATAATAATAATAATAATAATAAACAGAATGTGGAGACTGGAAGCAAAAATTATAGATACTTACTCACCATATAGAAAATAGCACAATTAGTGACTCCACATTTATATTACCTAGGGTACAGTGAATACATCAAAAGCCTGCTCAAAGCCAATCACCACAGAGGTGCATCCAATTATTGTACAGTGGCAGCATGCAATAATAATATAATAATAATAATAATAATAATAATAATAATAAAAA
This sequence comes from Octopus sinensis, assembly GCF_006345805.1. NCBI lineage: Eukaryota > Metazoa > Mollusca > Cephalopoda > Octopoda > Octopodidae > Octopus > Octopus sinensis. The sequence goes on along the minus strand of NC_042999.1, from coordinate 9,497,937 downwards.
TAATAATATAGACTAACAAGTATTTATAGCACAGAGAAAATAGCACTTCTTGGCATCGCACACATCCTACGTAAAACACTTTCAATACAGTAACCATCAGAGCACCACAACAAAACCACAGCACATACCCCACGGCACACAGAGCTGTACGCCGTAGTGCAGTGAAAGCAGGTGATAAATATTAGAATACTAAATAATAATAATAATAATAATAGCTTCAAATTTTGGCACAGAGCCAGCGGTTCTTGAGGAGATGAGGGAGTCGATTCCATCGACCCAGTGCCCAAATTGGTACCTATTTCATCGATCTCAAAAGGACGAAAAGCTAAGAGGACACAAAGCTAAGCTAACACCGGTGGAATTTGAACTCAGAACGTAACGATCGGAAGAAATATCGCTAAGCACTTTTATCTGGCGTGCTAACGATTCTGCCAGGTCGTCACCTTCATAGTAACAACAACAACGAGGAGGAGGAAGCGGAGACTTTCTTACAAAATGTTTTTGTTATAATATTTTCTAACATTGGTCCAATATCGTAAATTTAGAAGCAATGATTAATCGATTAAGTCTAACCCAATATTTGATTGATATTTTCTTTTTATTATATCGAACCGGTCTTTACTTTTCTTCGTGCTGTCGCTCCTGCTAAACTCCTCGCTAAACAATTCCCGGTGCTATCATTGTCAACAGAAACGTCATTATTTTCCCATTTAAATTTCATGTGTATTGGTGTAAAATATTCTTGCATAAACTAGTTTTTTTGTCTTTTGTCTTACTTCTTGTATAGTTGTCTTGTATAAGTTGACGCTGCCCCTCGTCGACATCTAGTGTCGAATGCATGCAAGTTCTTCAAAATTGTTCTCCAAAGTTCTTCAAATAAATAAATTCATAATTCTTTTTCTTCTCTAAGAGTTTTATGTTGTAAGATATTGGTAAAATGTTTATTTTTCAGCAATCATTTTGAGTAGAAAACCTATTCGGTAACACTGAAATTAACTTGTTCTTTATATCATTGGCCCACCCCACGTCACCCCGAAAGGATGACTGATAAAATTGTTCTCAGCGAGATTTGAACTCAGAATGTAAAGAGCAAGGCGTTTTGTCCGACGCTCCTACGATTCTGAAAAGTGAAATACGAGCGACATTGAAAGAGAAATGACAAAATGGCGGGTGTATACATGAAATAAAAAAAAATAGGAATAACAATAGTATAAACAGCAACGGCCCCATTAGTGGTGCGGGTACAACCACTTAAAACCACCCAGGAAACACAACAAATGCCAAGTTATTTGGACTGCTAAGAGCAAGGTTCCGTCTCTGTTTTGTTTTACTGACCTATATACGTTGGCTGAGAGGAGAACAATTCACTCGTTTTATACACGTCACTCTTACACTTCGTTTAATGAACTTTCTGGAGACCAATGCCTTCCTCCACACCTTCACCTCCCTCTCCAAATAAGACAACTGTCCACCGGAGTATTTCAGGTTGTCCAAATCTACAATGATGCAGCAGCCATGTTGATTGAGCAATATTCTGACATTTCGAAAGTAAAAACGAAGACCGGTATCAGTGTGAACCAAACACGGTTGACGGTGGCGATCTGAGCACAACAATCTGGCATTCACCTGTCAAGATCGACGGGAAGATAAAAGCAGACCGATCCGATTGGAATGGAAATGCTTGTGGTCTGATTGACATCTCGAACTGTTTCTCGCGGAAGGAGACAGAGAAACTGTCGACTTACAAATCAATTTTAATGGAAATCAAACTAAGAACAGTTTTAATATCAATTGTAGCTCGCCGCGGTAGACTTAGCCTTTCGTATTTTGGGGTCGATTAAATAAGTACCAGTTATGCATTGGGTCGATATAATCGACTTAATCCTTTTGTCTGTCCTTGCTTGTCCCCTCTAGTTCGACTTTGCCGTTCATTCCTTCAGCGGGGGTCAATATAATCGATTTACTCTCTTCTCCGAACTTGATGGCCTTGGGCTAAAATTTGAAAGCAACATTAACTGGAACTCTAATTACGGTAATGATTATGAAGAGAAATTTAGAACACTACCGGGGCTAACTAACCACAAAGCCAGCAATTTCGGGGAGGAGCTAAGCCGATTACATCAACCGCAGTATTCAACTAAAGGATGAAAGGCAAAGTAGACCTCGGCGGAATTTGAACTCAGAACGTAAAGACAGACGAAATACCGCTAAGCATTTCGTCCGGTGCGCTAACGATTCTGCCAGCTCACCGTCTTGATAATGATGATAATAATAATGATAGTTTCAGTATTGATTCCAGGACACCGGCATCGTAGATATATTTTAGTTTTCCAGAACCTAAATATAGCAAGAGTAAGACGTTTCCTCTGTGTATATCTTCAGGTTAGTTCATGTCTGTTGTTAGTCTAAATTCTTTCCTTCCAAACATCAAAACCTACAACCGCTCCTCAAATAAAACACAGGATTGATGTTACACTTTCTAACCCGAAGCCTCACTTTTGATCTTCAGACTTCAATTCCAATGTTGATATAATATTCCATGCAACGAATTTACTGCCAAGACTATTTCCCCTTTGTGTGTTTATGTATGCGTGTATATATATATATATATATATATATATATATATATACACACACATACATACACACCCGGCATTCGCTTGCTCTCATTTGTTGCGTTGGCTCAAATAAGTAATCTCTTTGTTACGCTGGATTCTGGCCAGTTTTCGGATGTTCATAGGACAAAGACTGTGTGTGTGTGTGTGTATATGTACATATGTATGGTTGTGTGTGTGTATATATATATATATATATATATATATATATATATATATATATGTTTGTAAGCATGGATGATTGTATACCTTCCCACCCACACGTATAATTCCATGCATATATACATACAGATTCACACAGACATTCACCCCCTCATAGACCACCGTCAGAACTCGTCGTAGTCTCTCTCTCTCACACCCACACCGACACACACACACATATTCGTAAACACAACAATAAACACTCACACTTGAATACATATATCTAGAAAGAGAGAGAGAGAGAGACAGATGAAGTGACGGAATGTGTTGGGAAGAACCTGACGTTGTAGAGATGTTGTAAATACATAAAATATCAGATAACTGGAGATTATCTGAAATTTTTTTTAATCTGTTTCAGCTGGTTGTGATCCAGCGTCCATCAAAAACACTTGTACATGCGCGCGCGCGCACACACACACACAAACTTGATTTCTCAATCTAATCGCCAAAATGAATGAAAGAACACAAGAAATTGCTTTACGTTCCTTTTCTTGGCTTATTGTTTGTGTTTTTTCATTGAAAAAATAACATCAATTAATTTTGATGTCAGCTTGATTCGATGTTGATAATAATGTGGATGATAATGATGATGATGACGACGACGATGATAATGATAACGGTAACGACGATGTAGATTATGATGATGATGATGTCGATTACTACAACGTAGATGATTATAATAATGTAGATGAAAGCGGTGGGTAGTGGTGGTGGTGGTAATGTCTTTGAGAATGATGATGATAATGTCGATAGATAACGCTGTTTACGTACTACGATGCAGCGATGATGATGATGATGATTATGTAGATGAAGTTGGCGATGGTGGTGTCGAAAATGATGACGATGGTGATACTGATAGACAGCGATATCTACATTCGCAACTGAACTGATGACGACGATGATGATGATGACGACGATGATGATGATGACGACGATGATGATGATGATAACAGCTAATGAAAAGGAAATATACAAAAAAAAAAAAAGTTGGAGTATTTATATTCCACCATTTTCCTTGATCGTACAGTTTATCCTAACAATAACCTTCTTTTCAAATCTTGTTACATTAACTTCTTATGTTGTAACCGTCCGAAGTCTTGAGATCTCTTGGATGGATTGAATCCATTATTAAAGACCAAACGTTTGCACTATTCCATGAGAGTAATCGTTATTCTTTAACAATATATCTCTATATTCCACGAGAATCATATCTAATCCAAAGAAATACATTCTAATATTCCACAAAAATTCCTTTATCCCTATGGAATATAGTCTTGTGGAATATGTTCCTATATTACATGAAAATACTTATTCTTATGCAACATATTCCTAAATTCTACCAGAATACTCTTTCTATTGTCTTTAAGAATCTTATTCTTTACACCGTGCTATATTCTTGTTTAAGATGCATATCTTTTTCTTTGAAATTCTTATATTCAGTGAGAATGGTTATTATTCCTTTGAACTATTTCCCACGTGAATCCTGTTTATTCCTGAATAACGTAAACCTATGTTCCATGAAAATCCTATACATTTTCATGTCATATATTGTTATGTTCCATGAAAAATAATTTATGTGTGAAATTCGGAAAGGCTGGTGAATAGCTGAACGGAAAGAAAGTCGAACAACATGCCCATTGCTGTGTCGCATCACTTCCTGTTATGTTGACTTCGACTTTAACATACTTACTTCCGGTTGAATAAAATTAGTAACTGCTTCGTTGAAGGTCTTTGCACAACTCACAACAACCCAACTATTTTATAAAAACTTCCCCGCGTTAATCGTTGCCAACGCCAAACTCTTTAGATTTCAAATTCAAACCTTAAAATACTAGAAGCTCGTTCTGCCAAGTGTAACTCTCTTTCTCTGTGTCTGTCTGTTTGTCTCCCCCCCCCCCACCATCTGGTATTTTTGCGAATTTGGGATTTTCATGTAATTTTCATTTTACTTCGTATAAAAAGTCTGCTAATTTTAGAACTAACCTCTTTGCAAATGGCAGATGCAATGTTTAAAAGAAAGCGTCAACCTAGAATAAAAACTTAATTCTATGTTCCTCAGTTAGCATACCTCTCGTTCTGTGAAGCTTCCCCAAATTATTTCTGATCAATTTAACTGATTTTCTACTTTACAGCATTTGATAACAACCTTCATACTTTCTTCCTTAATTTCTCCCTTTCTCATTCATTCCATATTTGTTTCATTTTTCTCTCTTTCCTTACTCTGGTCTTTTAATAATTCCCTCAATGCTTTCTTTTACCTTTTCTCTTTCTTTCATCCTAATTCGTATGTTGTTTTACTTTCCCATCTACCTCACCCCGTCTCTCTTTATCTACCTGGTTAACTATTAAGTTAACATAATTTTTTTCTAATCAATCCATTTACATTTCTGACAGTTTATCTCTACTTTTTGAAGACCGTATTTAACTGATATCTTAAACTCTAAATATTCGAATTTACATATCAATTAAATTTTCTTAGCAACCAGTAAAATGACTTACGTTAACATTAGAAAGCTATTTACAAATTGCTAAGATTTTCCTGTGATATATTTAGAACGTGGAATGGCGGTGAGCTGGCAGAAACGTTAGCACGCCTTGCGAAATGCTAAGCGGTATTTCGTCTGCCATTACGTTCTGAGTTCAAATTCCGCCGAGGTCTACTTTGCCTTTCATCCTTTCGGGATCGATTAAATAAGTACCAGTCACGTACCGGGGTCGATGTAATCGGTTTAATCCCTTTGTCTGTCCTTGTTTGTCCCCTCTGTGTTTGGCCCCTTGTGGGTAGTAAAGAAATATATATTTAAAACGTGGGTAAGTTCTTTTCTACGGATTTTCCATAGAAGTCGTAGCCAGGACTGATCTTCTTGCATTTCATATCCGAGATATCAGATGTAAACAAACAAGGAGATCGAGAATGAAAAAAAAAATTGGTAACGGGCGCACATGCCATATTTCGCGTGTCCTTGCTCCTTCAGCAGCACTCATCTAATCGATTAATCACCCACGGACTCATTGGTTAAATAACCACTACAAACAGTGGTGCAACATTACTAGATTATACAAATATACATCTTAAACACATTCTTGGAAGCTGCTACTTAAATGTGAATGACTCCAAGGCACACAGCATTTCGTTATAATATACGACAAAGTATACTAAACGATTTTTAAAGTCAATTACCGCATTCTACTGAATCTGCATTGCACTTTAATTACGTGATCAGATCATCTCTACACATTTTCTGTTTAGAACGTGTAAAGCAAGTTAATAGGTACTTGCTTTATCGACCCCGGAAGAATGAAAGGTAAAGCAGACTTCAGCGGAATGGCGGCGAGCTGACAGAAACGTTAGCACGACGGGCGAAATGCTAAGCGGTATTTCGTCTGCCGTTACGTTCTGAGTTCAAATTCCGCCGAGGTCGACTTTGCCTTTCGTCCTTTCGGGGTCGATTAAATAAGTACCAGTTACGCACTGGGGTCGATATAATCGACTTAATCCGTTTGTCTGTCCTTGTTTGTCCCCTCTGTGTTCAGCCCCTTGTGGGTAGTAAAGAAATAATAATAATAATGATAATAATAATGATGATAATAATTAATAATAAAAAGAAAAGCAAAATCTATATTCCGGTGCAGGAGGCGGTGACTCTAGCGTATATTTAGTAAGTCTGTCGTTGAATGTTGATATGTTAAATACAAAATATAGTTTAGATTCGATTGATTTTCTCCCACTCGTGTCAGTCTTTGTATAGCGACCATACTGTAGCACTGACTTCGGTTAACAATTACGAATATTTCACTAATGACTTCAATTCATAAAGACGAACTTATCAACTTCTTAATGTTCCTTCCTAAACACACGCCAGGCTTCCTGTCCATCTTCGTTAGATAAATTATTGATAGAACGAAACTACGCGGAGCAGAGCCGAGCAGAGCAGAGCAGAGCAGAGCAGAGCAGAGCAGGGTCGCTTATTTCGATGTTTATTTCGTTTTCCATTCGTTTGCATCTACTAATGTATAATTCAGAATTCCTTTAGAAGATTAATTCTCCAAGTTAAACACACGATAGCACTTTATTAAACATTTACAAATATCTGCCTATATTGCTCTGAGTATTTTCCTTGTAGAACACTATTTACGCGTAAGTTTTTTTTTCAAAATGAGAAATCGCTTTATTTTCCGCAGAGCACAATACAGCACCAAATAAGGACGACGTATGACTTCACCTCAATCGTGTGAGCAACCCTTTCTCAACCAGATTATCTTCTACGATATAAACATCAATCATTCAGTTAAAACTTCATAAAATATTATTCACTTCCATTAATAATAAATTCAGAATATGTAGCATCAATTAGTTTTATATTCTGTCATTTCTCATGTTACTCCATGCTGTACGCCAATCCAGCCATGACCGACTAAAGCTCTTACTATTTCGCAACACGTCATTTATAGTGACTAACTTTAAAAGCTAATATTAAATTTATTATGAGCTTTCTTCAGCTCAGAATTGCAAACGATGTCACAAATCTCTCTGTGGCATAGTTTCCATTCAAGTAGGAACATGAACTTCCTAACATTCACGTTCGCACATCCTACGCACCTGTGCTTCAATATATATATAAATAAAACAAACAAACAAAGTGGAGTTGTAAGGTACCGCACGAGTGGAATTATATATGAAAGAAGATTTGAAAATGCAATTAAACATCTTTTAAAATTGCATTTTCAAACCTTCTTTCATATATATATATATAATATATATATATATATATATATATAAAGTTAATCCAAACAAAAAAACACAACAACGTAAGGATGTGGAACAAATAAAGTATTATTGGACGCTAAGGGAAGAAGGAGGGTTTAACGTTTCGAGCGGAGCTCTTCGTCGGAAACATAGGAGAAGGGAAGACAGAGGAAAAAAAATCGCCGGTGGTACTCACGAGGTCACATATATATATATATATATATATATATATATATATATATATATACACACACGTGTGTTTAAATGTGTGTGTATATGAATGTATATATATATATATATATACACGTGTGTTTAAATATGTGTGTATATGAATGTATATATGTAAATAAATATATATATACATACATATGTGTGTGTATATGTTTGTGTGTACGCGTGTGTATTCATATATATACGTGTATACATGTGTGTATCACACACACAGAGGATACTATGATACGCTCATAAACACACTTGCGCATACACACACACACACACACACGCGTGTGCAAACACTGCCTACATAGATATTCTCTGCTGAGACTTCACTCCGTTTTTGTAAATCCTCCCTCACACATACGTCAACGTGTAATCTTTTTTGTCGATCTCTCATTTATGGTAAGAATTTACAAGGAACCTGAGATACCAAGGATATGTAGGTGTATACCAAAAGCACGAATAATGCAAAATACAGGAAGTGTGTCGTATTAGCGGAGAAAAAAATATATCTAAAATATTTAACCATATTAAAACGGTGACGGTGGATTTCTGCCTCTTTTCATAAATTTCACCTTTGAGTGGCATTTCTGTAACAAACAGGGGTTGATAAGTCAAGATTGCTTTAGGGTACAGCGTATATTCACTTTCGGAGAGGATCTTTCATGTCAGCTCTCTTGAAATTTCTTTCCTTCCCCCAATACGGCAATTTTAGCGATTGATTTTACGTCAATGGAAATAGTTGCTAAACCAAGAAATGTCATTTCGGTGGAACACATCTGGGAATTGGTAATTTTTCACCACACATCTTGGCAGGAATCCGATCTTGTTTGGTTACTCTTTTACTCTTTTACTTGTTTCCGTCATTTGACAGCGGCCATGCTGGAGCACCGCCTTTAATCGAGCAACTCGACCCCGGGACTTATTCTTTTTGTAAGCCCAGTACTTATTCTATCGGTCTCTTTTGCCGAACCGCTAAGTTACGGGGACATAAACACACCAGCATCGGTTGTCAAGCAATGCTAAGGGGACAAACACAGACACACAAACACACACACACACGCATATATATATATATATATATATATATATATATATATATATATACGACAGGCTTCTTTCAGTTTCCGTCTACCAAATCCACCCACAAGGCTTTGGTCGGCCCGAGGCTATATTAGAAGACACTTGCCCAAGGTGCCACGCAGTGGGACTGAACCCGGAAGTATGTAGTTGGTAAACAAGCTACTTACCACATAGCCACTCCTGCTCCGGTTGTCTGCTTCTTACATCAAATAACCCTCCTGAATCGTATAAACAAGTTTATTTCATTTCACCTTCATAGACTTGTACATTGTTAATAGTGAAATATTTTGTTGGTCAGATGCATGTCATAGCGATTTTCACCAAGTCCTGTTAAATTCTTTCTGGACAATAGCCACAACCTCAGCCCTAATTGGTCGGCTCATCGAGGTTTGTCATTTACTGACCAAGATTTAGAAAAAAAAACTGAATACGCGCAAACTGAGCTGTGCGATTAAGAAGCCCCCTTTAAGCCAGTGGTTCAGTCCATTGTGTGGCACATGAAGTCAATGCCTTATACTACAACCCCGGGTCGACCAATGCATTGGGAATGAACTTGGTAGACAAAAACAATGGAATTCCGTTATGTATGTGTGTGTGTGTATGCTTTTGTGTGCACCCCTCACCCGATTGACAATCGGTTCGGCGAAAGAAATCAATAGATAAAAAACCAGACTTAATAAGTACTTGGTTCTATTTCTTCGACGAAACCCTTCAAGGCCATGCCCCCAAAATGGTCGCAGTCTAATGAACGAAACCAGTAAGAAGTAAATGATGAAATTTCAAGTGGATTTTTTATGTGTCGCATCATTCCTGCCATAATAAATCTTCTCACGGCCGTTACAGACATCAATTCTGCGAGACAGAGTACACAGTTAGACTATTCTTCTACGGTTGCAATTTTAATCGGTCAAACAATCTGAAATTAAATTATAAGTTATAATTAACGCGGAGGAAATTAACAAACCTGAAGTATATGACTTGAATAAATAGGGCCTTTATAAGCTGTTTACACTTGGTTTGTATTAAAGTTAATAACCATTGAAGTTGCACAAGGACATTATTAATACCACGTAGACACCCTTCCTTCACATGCACACCTACGCTATGTGTGTGCGTGTGTGCATAGAGATGAATAAATAATTAAGCTAGTTATACGAATAATAAATATATATATAATGTTAACTTTTACAAAGAAAAGCTTGACATTGACTTTGACGTTTCGGTTTGTTTGTCTTCATCACACAAATTGTTATAAGGATTCTGAGGCGTTTTATTAGTTCGGACATCACAGCTTTAGTTATCAAAACGTTGTTCAGTACATCTCCACACTCTCTTCTTTCAATCTTCCTGCTTATCAGTCGCTATGTTGTTGGACTCGCAATTATCCCGGAGAAATAGTTTTTGCAGTTTGTGCACAATTTGTATACAATACTTAGGCATGCAATGATTTTCTACGAAGGTGACATATTCATTCTTTGCTACAAGACTCGTCCGTGTTACAGCAAACAATCTGATATGTCAGTCTGGGCTTCCACAGTGCTTCAAATACACTTATTAGAGGCATTCTGTTAAAAGTTTGCCTTTTATCAATATCCAACTATTAGGTCCCTTCTGGGTGCCTTCTCATTATCCAGTTTGCCTACAGCTATGATGAAATTTTCAGGGTCGATTGTATACTTTTTACTGTCGATGCTGGTTCACTATTCTTTCGTAATTGAATTTAGCCACAGTGTATTCCAGATCTTAAACCCAAATGATTGCTCTTGAGAATGTCCCTTCTTAACGGCAATATTTCCTTTCTCCCGTTATAATTCCTGTCGACTGGAAGCAAACTTATACTTTATACTGGTCAGAAACTTTCGACCGTGAAAATGTTTTTCTCTCAACGTCCTATGTTTGTGCATTAAACTAACAACCTGGAGTGAAGGTTCGCCGTAGAGTGTTATATTTTTTTGCTTAAGATGTAACTGGGGACGTGTGACGTCATTATTCTCCTTACATTTTATTTCGTCAGTGAATCATCCAATATGGCGGTGCAGCATGTTGATGGTTTCTTCAAGTTTTATTTTCCTTCCTTGTTACTTCCGTATAGTAATTTCGTTACCAATACTTTAGATTTCTCTTCGATGTACTTTAAGAGTGAAAGCAGCTGCTTGTCTGAAGGTATTAACATTCCAGTAATTCACATAGCATCAATTCGTGTGCTCTTCCACAACATCATCAATGACTCCAGTATGAGAGCAGTTGGGCGTTTTTTTACTCTTGTTAAAAATGACGTCGTTCATTAACAGCGGTCCGAGGCTACGCAGTGGGACTGAAACCAGAACCATTTAGTTGAGAAACAAGCTACTTACCACACAGCCACGCCTGTGCCTATATGTATATTTGTATAGATTATGCATGTGTGTGTGTTTGCATGTCTATACATGTAATATATGAGTTAAGTATCTATACATAAAATTTGGCGGAATATATATTTATGGATGAGTGTTCTGGCTGAGTCGGATGCGCAAGGAGCTGTGTTAGCGTTGATTTGTGGGTTCGATTCTAGCTAGAGTTAGTTCATTAGTTTTCAGTCAATTATTTAGATAAATGTGGCTTTAATCGCCTCCGGATTTATTTACAAGTATATATATATATATATATATATTTTTGTTTTTCCAGTTTCAGCTCTTGAGCTGTGGCCATGCTGGGGCACCGCCATTGTGGTGAAAGAGTACAGCAGGGATCACCACCCCCTGCCGGAGCCTCGTAGAGCTTTTTAGGTGTTTTCGCTCAATAAACACACACAACGCCCGGTCTGAGAATCGAAACCGCGATCCTGCGACCGCGAGTCCGCTGCCCTAACCACTAGGCCATTGCGCCTCCACAACAGGTAATGCTTACGGCACCTAGGGTTCCCAAGCGGTCACCCATCTAAGTACTAACTAGGCTCGATGTTGCTTAACTTCGGTGATCGGACGAGAACCGGTGCTTTCAACGTGATATACACACTACTGCTATTTCGGCCACTGGTCACTTGCCCAACTTTAATCAACACACAAGACAGCTATTATGCTCTCCACAACAAAAACCACCCGTGGATTCTGTTGAGACTAGTAAGAAACAATTATGAACTTCTTTTATTACACTTTTAAAAATATTTTTGATACGGTTCGTTTTTTCAAGAAGAACCGAAACGTAAAATTTCTAAGAAAATTAAAATTTATCTTATATAGTGGCGTTTTCAAACTTCTTTTTTATAAATATATACCCACTCGTATACACTTATTATACACACACACATATTATATATATATATATATATATATATTATATATATATATATATATATATATATATATATACACACACACACACACACACACACATATATATATATATAATATATATATATATATATTATATATATATATATATATATACGTCCGTATATATTCACATATACACTTCAATATACATACACACGTGCACACCATCTAAAATGATTTCAAATTACCCATGATGCTATCGTGAAGAATGGCAGAAGCAAAAGTAACTAAACATGTAATGGGTGTTAGCAGCAGCAGTTGTTGTTGTCGTAAGAATATGATTATATAAAACATGTGAATAGATGGAGAAATAAATAAAAGGTAAGATGCCAACATGTTTTGAAAAGAATTGTTGATATATATATATTGAGTAGGAGTAATCTTTCAAATGTTATGTTGGTCGCTTAGAACTGCTTAAAATTTCAGTCATTGAAATGACGGCGAAACCTTTTTCTATATTTCTTCCACGTCTGCATAGAAACATCTACCTTCATAACAACATAAATAGATACCTTCAATTATATTATTGAATCACGTGTAATATTTATTCAAAAATACAGCCTTGAAAGAAGAAAAAGTTAGAGGTAAAACTGTGCTAAAGATGCCACGTTTTCATGAAGCCAATTATTTTTTAATGCAGAACAATACGAATAGTGATACGAACGGAATATTTTGAACTGTTCAATCTAAAATCTTTCCACCTACATACGCCCACGCAGGCCATCGTATTTATGATAAGAAATTGATTTAGAAACGTTGAAGCAAGTATTTATATTTAAACTCTGTGCAGATACGAGATGTCGAGAAATTTAAGCGAATCTTCAACCAGTAAATTATGTTTATAGATACTGTGTATCCTTTCAAAAAGCGAGGGTTTTTGGATAGAACGAGTTGTGAAGTAATTGGATAGAGACTAGGTTGTTTCGGCAGAAAGTTAGAGGAAATATGCTGGCGTGCTTAGAAAATGGGAAATAATTAAAGATTAGGGTAAATATCGATAACACTCCACCCGCACGTAAACTGATAGACTGTTAATTATTAAAGTTAAATATACATGCTGGGGTTTCGACTGGCAGTTCAATTGAAATACAGATCGATACTATAGATAAATCCATAGATCTGAATGAACGATGATTGTAGAGATAGTTCATTAGTTAAATCAATAATAGGATGCGATGTAGAGAGATAAGGGATACGGAGATTTAAACACGTTGATGGATTGAAATATTCACGAGGTTATGTTGATGCTGTTTGTATATAAAACAGCTCGGAATATCTGATTTGTGGGATGCGTATCTGTCTGTAGATGCGTGGATAAGGGTCTCGTACTTAGGGAATTGAGTAATGGAATCAGGGGAAAATGAACGCAATATGCTTAAAAGGAATAAATTGTGTACGAAAGGGAGACGAGGGAAAATGACTGAGGAAAAGAGAGAAGCAGTGTAAAGAGAAAGAAAAGGAGTTAGGTAAGCGGGGGTGGGGGTGGGGGCTGGGTGGGTTAAACATTTTTAGGTGTGTATGGAAACGATAATAACTCTTCAAAATAAACATGTAACATGTATTCTCATAATGTTTTTCCCTCCGCCCAAAATATGTATCTTTTAATTCTATCTCCTCCTCTTCTTACCGGGCGGGATGTATTCCTCATGGCAACGCTAATGGTGATTGTAGCCGCGATTAAACGGGTTCTCAGTCGGAAGTTTACCAGTGATAAAGCAACTGAAATACTGTTAGCCCCCACACCCTTGATGACGATGGTTGTGGTGGCGTGTTGGGATTATATTCTAATGGTTACCTGTGGAAGAAATATAACTTAGGAAGAAGTGATTATAGTTGCTGTGGTGGTTGTTGTTGCTGCTGCTGCTTGATATGCACTTGGTGATGTGGAATAAATATGTATATATGTTGCATTAATCGGTTGAGATGCTTGCTGCGCCTCCCTCTCAAATATTTTCATCATATCCCACCCCATAGAGCTTAAAATATGTTGTATGAGAGCCAGGAAAAGATTAACCAACATTATCACTGGAAAAAAAAACATGAATTGCGAAAACGCAACGGTCGCCGACGTGATGATGATGATGATGATGGTGATAATAATAATTATAATAGCAGTTTTAAAATTTGGCAGAATGCGAGCAAGTTTGTAGGAGGGTTTAAATCGATTAAATCGATCCCTGTGCCCCTACTGGTACTTACTTTATCGACTACAAAATGATAAAGGGTAAAGTTGGCCTCGTTGGATTTTGAACTCAGAACGTAGCGGCAGACGAAATACCTATTTCTTTTACTACCCACAAGACGCTAAACACACAGAGAGGACAAACAAGGACAGACAAACGGATTAAATCGATTATATCGACCCCCCAGTGCGTAACTGGTACTTATTTAATCAACCCAGGAAGGATGAAAGGCAAAGTTACCTCAGCGGATTTGAACTCAGAAGGTAACGGCAGACGAAATAGCGCTAAGCACTTTTTATAGCCTTAAAATATATTTATCCCTCACCCCACGTAACACAACTAAATTTTCCTACCCTAATAACTTTGAACAGAGTTTTTTCAACTCTATAGAGAAACAGTTCACACATTTGTCGTCTCTCAATGGTCTTGAACTAAATTTATCTGGATGTTTAAAGCCTTGACAATTTTGCCGGGCTCTTTATGGTCTTCTATCGGCGTAACTCCTTTTTAGAGTTCTGCAGAGGGGCTAGGAAGATTAATGCAATTTTTTTCTTTTACTAACGTAGAGCAATGAATCTATGGATCTTAGCATTAATGTCGAAGATACGTGAATACTTTGCCCTTTGCCTGATATAATCAAATGGAACCCCGTGGAGACGTGGAATTGGTATAATCGCCTTTGTTGCTAATTTTGTTGTAACATCGTTTGCTTAGATACAAGGACTGAAAAGATCAAAACGAGGAAAATATATTTATTATCTGATATTTATATCTCTGTGAAAGACACTGGAGACAGCAGAGTGGCAGATTGGAGTATGCAGTTTTCTGCTGTTGGCGGTTCAATAATTATCGTTTATTTGGTCTCTGTTTATGTATAATTCGTGTTAATAACTCAGCATTCCGGAAACTTCCACCTGCCGAATGGGATTTCCTTTTAGGGCTGAATTGACAATAGCAAATGAGATTTAGCTGTGGGGTTCAACATATAAATAAAAACTGAGACATAATAACAGGAAACAACACGTTATTATCTATTATATATATTTATATATATATATATATTATATATATATATATATATATACACACACACACATATATACGCGCGCGCGCGCGCACACACACACACACACACATATATATATATATATATATATATATATATATATATATATATAGCTATGAGCTATCAACTCACTTTTATCTTTTATTCAAAATAGACAGTCTTTTAGTCTTAGATTTAATAGTCGATAAGTACATGAATGAATTACAATCCTTTCCAACACTATGACACCAATAGGCTTCATGCCATTCTTCGAAGTGTAGTCTATTCTTAGCTACAATAGCGACAAGATGAATTTCTTCCATCTTCTGGCTCAGTTAATATATTTGAGAAAAATTATATTTATATGTCCGACTGGTAAAAATTCTATTTATTCGTGGAGCTGAAGATCTGAAGATGGCACTGCATTTAATTTGATGTAATGATTGCATTGTTCAATTAAATTGAAGCCGCTTGAAACGGTCGTACTGTACCACTACTTGATAACCTGTTGCTTTTATTTTGCTTACACACACACACACACACACACACACACACACACAAACATCGCTTAGGCATTGCGTGACTAGTAACCTGGTGTAGAACTCTGTATATTTATGCCTCAGAACGAAGCCTTAGTCAAGTGTAGAGGAGTAATGAGAAAGAGAAATGAGAAAGGAATAAATGATTATCTTATGAACTTCATTAGCTTACAGCTGTTTCTGGACTCATAGTTGAGTGCCTGAATTACATCGTATAATTTCGTCGGAGCCTCGATTATGAATTGCAATTTATTAATAAACTGCACTTCATATTCTAGGCTCTGATGGAGCTATAAGATGTTACTCAAGCACTCAACTATGAGTACACTGTACCTATAGCAGAAACAGCTGTAACCTAATGAAATTCATAAGATAATCGTCTATTCCTTTATAATCTCATTTTCTTATATACACAGAGGTTAAATCAGGAATAAAAACAACAGGAAAAAGGAGCATCACGTACCCTGTAAATATATTTGATTGACGCCAAGTGAACGATTTAATTGGGAAAATGAGTGTGACGTTTCGAGCATGGCTCTTTGTCGGAGGGAGGAAAACTTCAAAGAGAAGGGAAAAGGAAGAAGAGTCCGAGGAAAGTATTTCAGCCGATTTTAGCTAACGGTTTTTCACACTAGTTTTGGGAAAACTCAATAATGACACTCACCAGGAAGGCTGGTGAGAGTTAAAACTGCCTAAAAATCGAGAACAAAGCAAGCAACAGTACGCATGTGGATAATCAAAGCCAATGTGAAAATATGTAAAAATCATTTATTTAAACAGATTTACAAACTGTTTATTAAAACAACTAATAAATTTTTAAAAGTAAAGTTTTCGTGTTATGACGTGTTTCGTGTTAAATTGTATGTCTTGGAATTAATTACCGACGTAAGTTGAGGTAAGCAGATACATGGTAAATGGGATACAATAGTAGGGAATAACGTATAAATAACTGTTTTATTTTTATTTTCTTCACAAGAATCTTTCGTTTAATTGAATTAGAATTAGGCTGTCGGGGGAGTTTTAAAGTCATTAGGCAAGATTTGGGTAGATTTTATCTATTAAAGAAAACAAGTAGTTGTTTACATTATTTACATTTGATGGGTATCTGTCCCCATCTTGTTTGTTGTTAAAACAACGTTTCGGCTGATGTACCATCCAGCCTCCTTCAGGTGTCTTGGGGAAATCTCGAACTGGGTCTCATTCCTAAGGTATTTTTCGATGTTGTTGTTGTTGAGGTCACTGACTGGAATCGAACTCAGAATCTTGGGGTTAGTAGCACACTCTCTTAACCACTGCGCCATATGCCTGTAGTGGTTAAGATCGCGGGCTGCGAACCCCAAGATTCCGAGTTCGATTCCAGGCAGTGACCTGAATAATAATGATAATCACAATAATAACATCAAAAAATACCTTAGGAATGAGAACCCAGGTTCAAAATTTCGCCAAGACACCTGATGACGGCTGGAGGGTATATCAGCTAACACGTTGTGTTAACAACAAACAAGATGAGGACAAATATCCGTCAAATGTAAATAATACCTCATCTCTTAAATATAGAACTGTAAAACAAGTATTGTTGAACAGAAAAACGTGTATCGTTTATTCCACAGTAAA
Source organism: Octopus sinensis (assembly GCF_006345805.1). Lineage (NCBI taxonomy): Eukaryota > Metazoa > Mollusca > Cephalopoda > Octopoda > Octopodidae > Octopus > Octopus sinensis. Next base: position 9,480,383 of record NC_042999.1, on the reverse strand, counting down.
CACCGAAATAAAATTAATAAATGGCAATATTTTGGTAGAGATCAATGAAGTTGATACTAAGGAAAAGAACAGCAAGGATTAGATTTTTCTTTTTCTTTCGTTCGAGAGTCTATCACTGAAAATGGCATTTCAGTGCAAGACATTTTCCATGCTGTATCATGTGAAGATCGCAGATTTTCTAGAATTGCTGACTGTTGATTACCGGTACAAATTCAGTCTGACTTTGATACCGAACCTATCTCAACTTAGTTCACCAGGTTATTGCAGATATCACGGCTAATGCCATACTGGGGCATTGTCATATCTGATATTAGATATTCTTTAATTTTTCATTTTTCTTATGCTAGTCTTCTGTGTTCAATTATGAGTTGGTCAAAACTTTCCTCTTCTTTTCAACAGATTCTGCGTTTGCCCAATGACCGACTTTTCTTAATCTTTATTTCCATCGAATTTCTTGTTGCTATTGTATTAAGCGTTGGGCGGGCAGAACCACTAGATTTGCGTATTATTAGTTACGCATTTAATTAGGAATAAAAGAAAATCCCAGTCAAATACTGATTCTGATAAAATCTCTTCTCGATGTCGTTGGCCTTTTGTCTAAATTAAAAACGTTTGGAGATGGAAGACATATAGTAACGTTATAACGCAGCGGTTTGGCAGAATAGTTAAAATGTTGGAAAAAATGCTTTGCGATAGGTCTTCTGGCTCTATATATTCTAAGTTCAAACCCCACTGAAACCAAATTTGATTCTGTCATTAGGTCGATGAAATAAAGTACCAGTCACATAATGGACTCGGTGTTATCGACTAACATCCTCCCTCTAAATTGCTGGACCTCTGCCAAAAATTGAAAGATTTATCATTAAAATTGAGAGAGCAGTTCATGCCATCAAAGTGACACTGAGGTAAAATATACAAAGCCCAGTATATCCATCATGGCTACCCGTCTGATAAGGATGCACCAGGTACATGCATCAAAACCACATGTGCGCCACATGGTGATCCTATGTCAAGAGAAACAGTGCATGACCTTGCAGGTGGGGCCCAATTAGAATTTTCTTCTCGTCGAGTTGCTCATCCCGCTCAAAAGGTTCCTGAATAAGTTTTGTTTAAGGATGATGAAGAAGCCACCCATGCTTTCAGAGGTGAATTCAAACCCCAAAGAATCCCTCTCAACACATGGCTATGATGCTCCCCAACTACTTGTGCTCGTGATCAGAGATGCACATATCGTCAGCCAGTAAGGGACATGCTCAACAGGTTATGGTCAAACAACTGACAAGTAAATCTGTGGAATTACTTGTCAGTTGTTTGACCATAATCTGTTGAGCATGTCCCTTACTGGCAGAATATTTGCTGTAGCCCATATTTTATACCAAGACGAAAAATTGTACATGATAACACTTCCAATCAGTTAAGATCAAAAGCCATGAGAGCCACTGCCTGGTACTGCATCAGGGCATTTATTATTATTATTATCATCATCATCATTATTATTATTATTGTTATTATTATTATTATTATTATTATTATAACAACTCCGGTTTTTTTTTTGGAACTCCTAGAATCTTGCATGATTAGCGGGCTTGCTAGCTGCGGCCAGCGTCACCGTGCTATTTGTTCTCATCAACCACCCAATACTTTCCTGATGGTTCTGGCCAGAAGTACCAGTTGAATACTGGGGACTCGGCTATCGACTTATCCCACCCCCGAACTTGCTGGTCTTGTGCCAAAATTTAAAAAGATCATCGTCATCATCATCATCAGTATTATTTCTGCGGATATCAAATCGAAGATTCCGCCAAATAAAAACAAGATTAATTAGCATTCATTGTTTTGCAATCAACACAAAAGATACGTAATTCCTCAATAAAACTAAAATGAAAACTGAATAGGAAATAAAAATGGAAGATTCGGGAACGATCGCTCCAATAATCAGCAACCATTATTATCGATTCCTTAAAATACTCCACACCGATTTTATTGAAACACTTAACAATCAGGCAAGAGAGAAATTTGTTTGCGCTTTTCTTTTAGAGCAAACACTGTAACAAATCTACGCTGATGCTCTATTCACATTGCCACGAACAACAACAACAACAACACACATGCACACACACACACACACACACACACACACACACACACACACACACACATATACACACACACAGCCACAATGACTTTCTGTGTGTGAGCTTAGTGGCTGGATACTTCCGTAATATTTGACAAACGATTTCAGAAATAGAAAGCTTATTCATTCACACTGTTATATTTAGATTGCAAAGAAATATATGAAAAATAAAAATCTCGTTTCTCAAACAGGAAACAAAATCACCAGAATTCCCACACATATAAATATATACCCACATATACACTGCCAGCCATAAACACGAGCATACACACAAGCGCACGCATGCAAATGCAAATATTCGCACAAATATTCGCTCACGCTCAGACACTCGCATTCATTCGTCCGTTTGTTAAATACACAAGTCTTGGATGTCTCCTTGAATTCCTCTCCTTTACTTTGTGCGCTTGTGCCCTTGTCTCCTTTCCTACCAGTTTCCACACTGAAATTCTTGGGCACCTGATTAAAGACGCTTTCAATATAATCAGCGTTTTCCCTTCTAAAAGAAAGCAGAATTTAAACCAAGGACGGATGAGCGATACAGATACTCAAGAGACCCTCTTTTACTCTCTTGCCAGTCAGGACTATTATTTTAGCTTTGACTATTGACACCGAAACCATGAAAGTTATCTACGGCAGTATGCAAAGTAATTATGCTGACAGTCGCAACAAATAGTACAAGACATTCAATTTGGCTGCTTTAAAGAAATTGTAGAGAAGATCTATACGTACCCCTCTCTCTCGCTATCGATCTATCTAGATAAGTTATGTATGATATATATATATATATATATATATATATATATATATATATATATATATATATATATATATATAAAATATATGTGCGTGTATGTATGGTAAAAGTTTCAGTATGATTGAAGGGCGGAGAGAGGTTTGTGTTAAAGTGCTGTGTAACAAAATTTGCGTTTGTATCGTTGTAAAATTGAATTCGTATAAAAGGGGAGGAAGGCGTGTCAATGCAGAATATTTTCTATAAAACCAAAATGACAGTAATTTAATTTTCAAATGTACCAAACACAAATGCGTTTCTTCGATGACAATTTCAAAATAAAGCAGAAAACAAGAGCAGGGATAAAATGATTTTCAATTCGTTTGGGTTGCGATGCAGCAACACTTGTTGAAAGAAAACTGGGGAATTATACCAATTTGGTAAAAAGGAAACGTGTACAGTTGTAGTTTTTAAATATCATCAGAAGCAACTACAAATCTTTTGGAATGCGTTGAATTGCATTAATACCAATGGGCGGAGGATTACTTCCAACTTGGACATTAATGATAGAACAGAAGTACTTGATTATAGGCACATGGGGTTTCGAAGACCCTTAAGCTCCTATTTTTTGTAATCTTTCTATAAAACTTCTAATTCCAATTAAATCATTCAGTTTTACTATCAGAACGAATTTTAGAAATGAAATCTCGAATGCAGAAGGGCTGTGAAAACAGATTAAAGGATTGGATAAAATGCCCTTATAGATGGGAAAAAGTGGCCAGCGAGTCACTGCTTGGAGTCAAACTTTGTATCTCTCCGTATCCGCTCGCTGGCCGCTTTCTTCCGTCTACAAGGGCATTTCACCTGATCCTCATATCTGTTTTCACGACTATTCTTCTGCTTTCGAGATTTCCTTCATTTCTTAAACTCAAACATAATCGGTGCGTCAATGTTTGCTTACAAAATTGTTATCAGTAAGAATATTTAAATAAGATCCTAAGACGGCAAGCTGGCAGAATCGTTAGCAGGCCGGGCGAAATGCTTAGCAGTAGTTCGTCTGCCGCTACGTTCTGAGTTCAAATTCCGCCGAGGTCGACTTCATCTTTTCGGGGTCGATTAAATAAGTACCAGTTACGAACTGAGGTCGTTGTAATCGACTTAATCCGTTTGTCTGTCCTTGTTTGTCCCTTTTGTGTTTAGCCCCATGTGGGTAATAAAGAAACAAATAGTTCATCTGTTTTTACGGTCTGAGTTCAAATTTCGCCGAGGTCGACTTTGCCTTTCATCGTTTCGGGGTCGATAAATTAATTAAGTACTGGTTGCGTACTGCGGTCGATCTAATCGACTGGCCTCCTCCCCCAAAATTTCGGGCCTTGTGCCGAGAGTAGAAAAGAATATTTTAACAAATGATTAACTCATGAAACAATCCACATGCTTACTATTTTGAAATCTCACGAGACGCTGTCTCCTGGGGCTAAATTACAGCAACATTCGTCCTAAACCAGGACTGCCATTTTATGTTGCCAAACAATCTTTACTACAAACCACATGCTGTTATAAAATTACTTCTAATCTATTCTTAATAAATCAAATTCTAAATTCCTACTGTTCGACATTAAAGACTTATTTCTCTATCATTGAAGATTCACATATTAAATAACCGAAACGTTGTCCTGTCCACGTTGAAACCGAAATCCATATAATTATAGAAGCTAATAAAACCAGCCTTTTCGAATCAGATAATCTATTAATACACCTTTTTGGTGTTAGTATTATCACCAACAGCGAAGGCGCATGGCTCAGTGGTTAGAGCGTCGAGCTTACAATTGTGAGGTTGTGAGTTCGATTCACGGATCGGGCTGCGTGCAGTGTTCTTGAGCAAGACACTTTAATTCACGTTGCTCCAGTTCACTCATCTGTAGAAATGAGTTGCGACGTCACTGGTACCAAGTTGTATCGGCCCCTTTGCCTTTCCCGTGGTTAACAGCTGTGGAGTGTGGAGAGCGGACGTTGGTATGCATGGGTGACTGCTGGTTTTCCATAAATACAACCCTAGGTTGTGCCTTCGCCGGTAAGGCGACATTCTGCCCAGATTTGTACCCCGGCGGGCAACCTCTTGGGTGCACCCATGGCCACTCGTGACCGACGAAGGCGAGTTTATTATCACCAACAAGCGACTGATATTTCAGACGAGATATTGAATCTGATGGTTTAACGAGTGTCATGTCTTTCCTATGGAGGATTCGATGGAGGTAGTGGACCGATTTCCAGAAGAAGTCGAATTCTCATAAATTCCTATCCTTTCTCTACGAACACTCCCTATGCTGTTCTTACCAGTCCAAATATACTTGATGCACGTTGGAACTGGGTAACAAGCTACTCACTGCGTTTTGTCACGAAAATAAATCCCGTTTGTTGTCAAATGGTGTGTATACACCTAGATCAGCATGCAGCGCCACCTACCCGGACTGTGAGATGCTAGCATTTTGGAGTAGTTATCTCCTCTTCGCTCACAAATACTAGGCAGGTGGCGCTACGAGCTGAAGATAAGCACCCGAACGTCTCATCACCACTGTCAACAAATACAACGTGTTAAATGTACAACTTCAACACGATTCCCTAATCTCAGTTCAAACATTTCTATTAGCAGAGAAAATGTAAAGTAGAACCGGTATCTCTGTGTGTTTATCTTCGTTTAATAAATGATGAAGTAGATTATTTATAGACACAACTAGTTTGAATTGACTACAACGACAGTCTTTTGTAATGTTCTATTTATACTGTTGACCTGTACAACCACACTCTTGCCTGAAAGCATTCATTTTAGCAAATGCTGTATTACATCTAGAAATTATAGTTTACCTTAATTTTGTTGGCTTCGTAGCTAAATGAAGAGAGAGAGAGAGAGAGAGAGAGAGAGAGAGAGAGAGAAGAGAGAGAGAGAGACGGGAGAAATGGAAGTGACAGAGAAATAAAGAGTGGGAAGATAATCGATAAATATCGAAAATAGCGAAATAAAAACGCATGAGTAATTGAAAAAAAAAAGAGAAAAAAAGATTGACAATAATTACTGTTACAACGTATAGTTTAGGCACACACAAACACCTGTGTGTGTGTGTGGGGGGGGGGGAAAGAGTGAGAGAAAATGGAAGAGACGGAGAGAGAAATCTTATTTAAGTATCAACAATACAAAGTACATGTATTTATGCATGTATATGCAGAAATATGCACAAACACAGGCAACAGATATACATAGGCACCGACTATGAAAAGCTGTTGTGTGTTTAAGAACCTTGCTTCACGTATGTTTGTGTCAACCACGCGCCATTTTGGTTCAGGTTTCTTACTAAAGTCTCAGTTTATCCTATTCCTGGTGACTATTGATATACTCTGTGGAGGTATAAGGCGGCGAGGAGCTGGCAGAAACGTTAGTATGACGGGCGAAATGCTTAGCAGTATTTCGTCTGCCGTTACGTTCTGAGTTCAAATTCCGCCGAGGTCGACTTTGCCTTTCATTCTTCCGGGGTCGATAAATTATGTACCAGTTACGCACTGGGGTCGATATAATCGACTTAATCCGTTTGTCTGTCCTTGTTTGTCCCCTCTGTGTTTAGCCCCTTGTGGGTAGTAAAGAAACATATGCTCTATGGAGGTATCTGGCTGCCTGTTTATAATATTATCGCAGTAGATAATGTGTTAGTTTCTGTTTTCTTTCATCGTGTATAGTTTCACTTTCATTTCTTTCAATCGCATTTTAAGCTTCTTATGTAATTTCACGGTCGTTGACTCATAGGAGCTCTTCCGATCTTTGGTGGATTATGTTTTATTTTTATCCCGCAGGAATTTCACAACCCACCCTACTCACCAGGAAGGCCTGGTGGTGTTGGTGGTTTAGTGGCCGCCGACGTGCTGATCCAGCAAGTGTTACTCAGTTTCATGTTATCAGTAGCACTCAAGAGCGCCCCGACCACACACACACACACACACGTGTGTGTGTGTTTTTCCTTGTGTGTTAGTAATATTTTTGATATGAAGTATTGTTTTCTGTTTTGCCTTCACTAAAAATGGCTTCGAGACTTAGAGACAAAACCGTCTAAAAATATGTGAATGAACTCAGTTTCTGAGAAAAAAGCTGCAAAAATAAACAAAACAATATTGCTGCAAGACACGCGCTTTCGAAGGAAAAAAATCCATAACACTTTTTTCTATGCAACATTGCCATAGAATCACTGTGAAAAATTCTTGTTACATTTGATATCAACAACAGCAGCAACAATAACAAACTCTCAAATATATTTTTCCAAGCAAAAATATGCAAAATAGTTTTAATAACAGTAGCAGTTGTTTTATTGATGTTGCTTGTTACAGGCGGGTTTTGCTCTTGGAGCAGATCCAATCTGAGAAGGAGGCATGGCAGCTAAGAAAATGCGGTGGAAAAAGTGGAGAAATATTCAGTGTGGCTTAAAAATTAAAGGAGGCCCTACTAATGCCTAGGATGACCTGATTTCCATCTTTCGTAGCACAATTTAGCGCAGTGTCAGTTTATCAAAAGGCAGAATAAATTGAGCCCCCGGGGCGAATTGATCCATCGAAATCGATGGACCAAAAAAGAACAAAGCTCATTGTCAGAGCTATTTGCAGTGATATGGATTCTTACCGTGTGGTCACCTTTGTAAGAAAACCTTGCTAGGCGATGGCTGCAGGAGGAACTAAAACTATGTATGCGGAAGTGGTCAAGATGGACATCTTGATAAATGGAGACAAGACTCCCCCTACACGGGGTGACATGAGGATTATAAGTGTGTCATGAAGCAATGCAGGCCTAAAATCAAAAACTTGATGCTCTAGAATGTAACAAATAACGATGATGTATTACACGAAGCGCAACTTTTACGAAGATATTGAATATCAGAACAATGGCCTTGCACAAAAACAAAAGACACTGGATATATTTTTGTCCTGAAGGATGCAAAAAATGCCCTTGGGTGTAACAATGATCCAAGTACGATGAGTAGCTGATGGGTTAAACTCTATGGTTTTTCATGTCAGCGCATCAGACGGTTATCTCTTTTCTCTCTTTTTACTTGTTTCAGTCATTTTGACTGCGGCCATGCTGGTGCACCTCCTTTAATCGAGCAACTCGACCCCGAGACTTATTCTTCGTAAGCCTAGTACTTATTCTATCGGTCTCTTTTGCCGAACCGCTAAGTAACGGGGACGTAAACACACCAGCATCGGTTGTCAAGCAATGCTAGGGGGACAAACACAGACACACAAACATACACGCACATACATATATATATACATATATACGACGGGCTTCTTTCAGTTTCCGTCTACCAAATCCACTCACAAGGCTTTGGTCGGCCCGAGGCTATAGTAGAAGACACTTGCCCAAGGTGTCACGCAGCGGGACTGAACCTGGAACCATGTGGTAGGTATGCAAGCTACTTATCACACAGCCACTCTTGCGGGGTTATATTTCTTTTGGAAGAATAAAGTTTTCAAATTCATCTTTATCAATGTTTCCAAGCTGTTCCAGAGATATCTTCCACATGTAGAATGGTCTTCAGGTCCTGCGCTATGATGGCAATTTGATGGCAGAGAGTTAATGTTCCGCGTCATCGTCTCGAAGCTGTGACGTGTATATGACGTATGTGAACTGTAGCTGTGTGTTGCTATATCAAGTAAGCAACTCGAGGCTAAAACTAATACACAACTTGTATACGTCATTGCTGCAATTCCGATGACAAAGAACTCATGTACAACAACGGTCAAACTCTGGCAGGTGAGTCTTAATAAACGTAAGCAGCCCATTATAAAAGAGGCAGTGTAAGGTCATCTCAATTCCACATCTTGAAGGCGAGCTTGAGATTGCTTGAAAGTAAAGATTAATTTAGGAGCTTTATCGTTCCAAACGAACTACAAGACCACACACATTATATATATATATATTATATATATATATATATATATATATTATATATATATATATATATTATATATATATATAATGTGTGTGTGTGTGTGTGTTGTATAACCTGTGTGATCCTACCCCGTCGCTTTGATATGAATTTGCTTTGTCCATTTCAGCACGCTTTTGTAATTTCTCTGTACACCTTTGTTATGATGTTCATTAAAAGGCCAACGCTGCAATAAATTATCATTAGCATTAAGTGTCGTCGTCGTCGTCATAGTAGTAGTAGTAGTAGTAGCAGCAGCAGCGGCAGAATTGCCCGTCGCCCTGTGGATGTTTAATTTTCTTCACTCAGACCAAGACTTATTTCAAGCACTTCTAAAAATATTCTTGTGTTTTTTCTTTGGAAAATAACGATTTTAGCTAGGCCTTAATATCTGCTCCCAAGAATCGAGTGTAGGCAATAAAGTTTGTCTTTACAAATTTAAAATATTATTGTCACTTGTTAACAGTTCACATCAAAATATCCAACAGGCAAACATGATACGCCGCTCAAACAAGAAAACAAAAAGAAACAAGCTAAAATCTTGCAGCAATGCATAAAGAGTATTGCATCACAGAACTAACACTTGCAGCAAAACTATAATTAAAATGATTTAAATAATATAAAATGAGCATTAAAAGGAAAAATACATTATTTCGAATAATTTAAGGAATATCTTGGACGACACCAGTTATAACAGCAGTAAAAACGAAACAAACAGTTGAAATAATGATGGTAGCCGAGGTATTTAAGCATCCAATGTTACGAGGTACGTTCAAAAAGTACCGGACTTTATTCTTTCCGCCAAAACTAATACAACACTCTTCCTGCGCATGCAAGGAAGTCTTCACGCCGGCAGAGTGCGCCACTTATCGGCTGTTAAGCCCAGAGTACAGACGTGTATTGCACATTCATCGGATTTTCACCAAAGATGAGCGAACGCATGGAACAGAGATATTGCATCAAGTTTTGCCAAATGCTTGGTGATATTCAAGCTCAAAGCATCCACTGCCTTTGGCATTCATGCCGTGGCCACCTCAAATCAAGGAGTGGTACAACCACTTCAAACATGGCCGCACCTCATTGGAGGGCGATGCATGCTCAGGCCAGGCCATCCACAAGCCGAAGCGAGGAACTAATTAAGAAGGTTCGGTGAATAGTCGTGTAACAATTCACGAAATTAGTCCCAAAGTGGGAATAATCACATTCCATTTTAACGGTATATCTGTGCTGCGGGGATTGTCGGCGGAAAAATAAAGCCGTGATTTTTTTCAACGCACCACATAATCCAAGTGTTCCCGGTCAAGAACAACACACCACTTGTTCGACAGGTTTTCCCACTCTCCCAAATGGGCACCGTGCGATTTCTGGCTCTTCCTTAAACTGAAAACCACATTGAAGGTGAAGCAATTTGAGTGGCACGAGGAAATTATGAGAAAAGCAACGACGGAGCTCCATAACATTCCAGAGAAGGAGTCCCAGAGTTGTTACCAGCTGTCGTTGAACCGCTGGAAGAAATGTGGGAACACCCAAGGAAAATATTTTGAAGGTGATTAACTAGAATTATTTCTTTTTATGCCCAAAGTTCGGATAATTTTTGAACGTACACCGTACGTACGTCATTCAAACATTAGAAGTTTGAACGCTGATTTTTCCTTTGAGTTCATATAATCAGCTTCGTCCAGTTCTGAGTATTTGTATGATTTCGATATCTTTTCATATTTCAATGTTTCCAGTTTTAGTTAATTTGCCTCTTAAATCTAATCAAGTATTCCTTGCTGAATTTATGAACAATTAAAAATAATTTCCCCTTGTAAATATAAAGAGGAAATGGTTGACAATTTGTCCATAGCATCTATAACTTGTGGCAGTTTCATTCAACAGAGATTTTAATGGCTTGAGAGTTAGGTAAAATAGTTGTTGAATATTTAGAATCTATGGAACATTCTTTTTCTAATGGAATGTTAATGTATGGAAGTGAAGTATGGTCTATAACATTACAAATGAAAGCACTTCGAGAACTGTGAAATGAGGTTCTTAAGGAGAATATTGAGGAGAGCATGGACAAAGTGTCTAATGAAGTAGTGATGACCTAGATTTCGGTAAATAAGAAACTGCTTCGTGAGTTAAGGGTCAAGTAACTAAAATTTCTTAATTAATGGAAGCGGGCTTGGAGAATTTAGTGATGATTGGAAATATTGAATGGACAAGAAGCTGAGGAAGGAGAAGAATGATATGGATGTCAAGATTGATGAATTGGTTGGAAGAAAGAGGCATCAAAACATCAGGAAGTGGAACTGTTACAGAAAAATAAAAGACCAGAGAATTGTGACAGGACATGATCGCTTGTATTCTATATTTTGGACATGGCACTTAAAAGATAGGGATGATATCAAGTACTTTTTGATACTTTGTAGTGCTATTGTTGTCTTCCATTTTGATATGTCATGGCTGACGTGTCTCGTTAATAGGGAATCTAGAGTATTTTCACCATCCATATGCGTGAAATTCTCTCAAAATAAAATACTTTTCTGCTGTCAACCCAGGCTCTGCTAAAATTCATTTTATTTTCATGGTCTTCTCTAAAAACAAGATCCACAAATGGCTTCTGTTTATAACCATGCATGTTTTCCCAGCAGAATCTCTTCTCTTCTCGTAATCTATAATATTTCTCTCTAGGTGAGTAACCAGTCTGTTGTAGACAATTAATGTAAGAGTTGTGTATGTTGTGGGTAAATATGTGAGAAGACTATAATTTGATTAGGTGTCGTGTATTTTTTTTTTATTTTTCCACTTCAGCTGTCAGTTCTGATTAATTTATTATGGATCGTTCTGATTAATTTATTATGTAGCTGCTACGACATAACGGGTTGTGATCACGTGCCGAAGACACAAATTTAGATCTTTATCAAACCTCGGCTTTATAGAAATTAAACTCTTCGGTGTTCTAGTTGGTTGCAGTGGTCAGTGTATTGAGAAGTTCCTTGTCATCTATGGTTCGCTATCCATGCAGTTTTTCTCTTCCTTTTTGGACCATTATATTTTTGTAGCATGGTGATTGCTTGAAGTCTATTTCCATTCTTAGCATGTCTTAATTTTCATTGGTTGTTTCACTGACCTCCATTCTTGTGTTTCTATTGTCGATGTATCTGATAGAAGCACTTCATTATCACAGCAGGAGAGATCGAGATTTTTATTTTTCGTATTCCATGTTTTGCAGTTAGGATTTCTTTAAGATTTTCTTTGGTTTCCAGACAGTGTTTCTTATCGATGCTGTACATTTTTGTTATTTCTGCCGATGTCTTCTCTTTTCCTCAGTATTCTGTATAACACTTTCTTTCCATTTGACGAGTTTGGGGGCTGTTTGTTTGAGGATCAAACTCTATTTGGATCAAACCCGATTTCCTTGGATACTAAATACAGCGACGGAATAAATCGAGTTATTCAATCTGTCGATATTTGCTGAAACTCGTTGCTGTGCTCTGATGTTTTCGCAGGGAACTTTGTATTTATTTATTCTTTTACAGAACAGTTTATTCGTTTTGTAGTTTATGTAGATATTGACATTGATCCTTGTTCATTGATTTTGTTCACCTATTTTCTTTACTCAATGCAAACTCGAATATGTTTTTATTCTGTTTGTTGATAGGTGTGGTGCTCCAGCTATATGTTTATACATCTGTTGTGGCTGTGTGTTCTCTTGAATGAGTGGGTGGTATAATGGTTTCCATAAGTTTTTTTGTTGTAATATTACTTCTCTTTCTCTTTGAAAGCTTTACTTCTTTGTTTCGTTCTTGTGTTCTATAGTTCCGTAGTATTTTTATTTTGTTGCTATCATGCAATTAGTGAGATCGGAACATATTTGTCAATTCTCCGGGAAAGGCCAACACTGAACCCAAGAAATCTCCTCTCGTTTTCTATGAAATCTACTATTTGAACCCCTCTCTTCCTCGCATACCTCTGCATCAGATGCTTTTATTACACGTAAAGAAAGAACTAGGAACTGTAGTGATTGATGTGGGATCTATGATAAGAATGGTTATAAGAGGCGAAGGAGGGCCAAGTGTGTAGGAAATGACTGAGTGAAGGTGAGTCAGTGAATAACAAAAGTGTCCAAGCATATGCACCGTTAATTAAAGCAAGCATACATTGCATACGTGCATACACGCATATATCTGCTAATTAATGACAAGAGAATAGAAATTACGTAATCGTCTACATTAACTTACAACTGTTTCTGCCATGAGAATCAATACACCGAGAGCTGTGTGCTCGTGCAACATCAAACAGGTTCTTCGGAGCCACTATTATGAAGTGTGTTCTTATTTCGAAAGGCATTTAAATCTGTATATATAAAATTCAACGAAACATGATTGTTTCAGAGTTACAATAAAATGTTCCTATTGTCTCCCTATTAGAATAAGTCTCCAGGTTGCAAT